>NC_059352.1:1497500-1532500 GCF_019703515.2 Myxocyprinus asiaticus
ATTACTTTTGATTAGTACCTTTATTCATACATTTTAATATTAATATTTGTATTATGTATTTTTTATTAAAATATATCATTTTATTATAAACTGTAATTTATAATACAATTATATTAAATGATAAATTTATATGCATTTTTTTTTTACTTTTGATTACTATTTTTATTAATAAATTTTAATATAAATATTTTTATGATGTATTTTTTATAAAACAATTTTTTAATTAAAATGTGTAATTTTATTATACATTTGAATTTATAATAAAGCTGTGACTAAGGACAACGATGTCAATTACCGGCTAAATTAAAACATCGGCATGTCGGTCATCAGCATGAAAACACCAGTATGAAAAAACAATGGTTTATTTACAATTAATTACATACATTTATTTTTTATGAAGCTTATAGTCATTTTTTCTGTGTGCAATATAAAGAAACACCACCAAAATAAATTAAAAACTGAAAAAGCATGATATGAAGTAAAACATCAGCTCTATTTATATATATATATATATATATATATAAATATATGTGATAACCTTTTTTCCACCTTTGTTTTTACATTTTTCCGCATCAATTTCCATCTTATCATATTTGTATCTTTTTCAGCTTTTTTTGTTGTTGTTATTTCGTCCCGTCCGGTGTTCAACAGATCCAATCCATGTTCAATGGAGTTTATTAATTTTTAGAACAATAAAGCAGCTTGTGTTCCTCTCAGTGCATGTTTTAAAGCATCTGATGACAAAATAATCTGCGAATGTTTTTTATTTTTTGTTAAAACTGCTTTCGGCCAAAAATGTTCCTATCGGTGCATCTCAACATTCACAACACAGTTCAGCCTCTCGTACCTTACTGCTTAAATATCAAATCGGTGTTTTAGTTTCTGGGTTGTTTAAAGCGTCAGTGCATAGATGGTCGTCTAATGAAGTCTATAAAAGTTTTCCAGATGGAACTTTAATTTCTGTTACATAAATAGTCTTTATAACGGTTATTTAGTCTCAATCAAGACTTTAAAGCAACAGTTTTGTGTCATATATCTTCACTCATCACCTCTTTATCTCAGTGTTTTGAAGTTCAACATTAATGGCGTTAATGAGCCTGTGAATGTATGATGTATGTTGCTTTTAGGTTTTCACATGTCTAATATGTTTTTTAAAAGTGCTATAGAAATCAAAGTGAATTGTATATTGGATTGTTTTCTCATTCATGTGAGCTGCACAAATGATTTCAGCAGCTGATGTTTGTAATGAGGACAGACAGCGACATCTAGTGACCATTTCATATTGAATCTGCAAACATTGTTTCATTTCGGTGTTGGTACCGTTTGAGGTGTCGTATCATGTGTCTCAAGGTGTCGTGGTTTGGCGGCGGCATACTGATGACCAGCAGCTTCAGTCTGTCCACCTTATCCAGGTAATTTGGTATTTCTATAAGACACACAAATAGAAATGTATTTTAACAACAGCATGAAACACTTCACAAATGATCATTTATCCTGTTTCTTTCTCTCCTGTTCTTGGTGTCACTTACTGACAGTCTCTACGATGTCGTGGAAGAATCCGTATGGTACGAGTGGTTCGGGTAATTCCCTGAAGAACAGCTTCAGTGCCCCAGTGATGACATGAATGTCCTCCCACTGCGGGTCATCCAGATCCAAACGCTCTGATCACACAAACAGATCAAGAGACAGGATATAAACAGATGAAGGAACAGAAGAGATGGAAAACAAAAGAAGCCATTAGTGTAAAAATACTACATAACACACACAGATGCTTTAAGATTTTCAGCATCAAGCTGCAGTCAAAAAGAAGAAGGTCAAAGGTCAAGACAAGGTGAAGCATCTGTGTGAATTTGCATAGGACACTTATTAAATGACATGGCTTCTGTACACAGCACACATTCACCTTACTGTCTTATTGAGGACATTTCATAAACGTTATAATAACTCAAACCCTAAAAGAAAACATGATATAACACTTTACAATAAGTTAGCATTAGTTAACGCCATATTTAACATGAAGTAACTAATGGAAACAAATACAACTTACTTGAGAAGCATTTTTTGCTGTGTATCTGTAAAGTTAACCAAGATTAATAAATGCTGTAAAAGTGTTGCTCATTGTTAATGCTATATGAACATTTATGTATGATGAACACAATTTTGAAAATTAATATCAATATTTATTATATAAATAATTATTATTACATTATTAAAATATTAAAATACATTATTAAAATATTAAAATAATTATTAAAGTAATTATTCATCATTAGTTTATGATACTTAATGCATTTACTAATAATAAAAATCTTATTGTATCTTATTGTGAACCATAATGTAAAGTGTTACCAACTTTATAATTACATTTTTAGAATTAAAATAAATACATTCATTAATTCATTCATTTGTTAATTTACCTTTGAGAGCTGCAAATAAAATAAATTAAAATAAATAAATAAATAAATAATACTAATAAAAAATAAATAAATAATTTTTGCCTTATTTTCCAGTAAAAATATATTTATATATTTATATTTATATTTATAAAAATACAAATAAGTATGGTTTTGACAGAGATCTATCAAAATTTGGTGCAGTTTATGCTTAAATCATGATGGGTTAGTAAAAATAAACTTGTTTTCCCTTTGAATCAAGTCTAATGGGCAAATATCTTAATCTAGTAAGATGCAGAAATGTTACTAAATGTTCATGTCATTTTGCTTCTCAAGTAAATTCATCTTGTTTTAAGGATCTTAAGATATTTATACTGGAAAACAAGACAAAAAACACATTTTTTGCAGTGTTGTTTTCCAGTAAAAATATCTAAACATCCTAAAAACGAGATACATTCACCTGAGAATCAAAACTACATGAGATATTCAGTGTCCTTTGGTTATTTCTTCAGAGAAACAAGCGCATCACAGATTTAACGCATCTAAACATTAAGCGAAAAGTGGCGAGCAGAAGTGAGAAAGCAGAAGTTCTGTGGAGCTGCTGACATCAGACACTGAGAATACAGTGAGAACTCAATGAGCACTGAAAGCTGTCTGATTTGACACCAGGGTTATAATTCCTGTTATAAGTATAGATGGTAAACTGGTGTCAGATCAGTGTAAAAGTGCACAGTCTGCTTTACTGGAAACTACCTTGAACTAAATCCTCTGGGAAGAGATATCGGCCATCTGTGGTGATCGCTCTCTCTGGAAGAACGGACAAGAGTTACAGACCACGCCCTCATCATGACCTCATGACATCACACATTTTAGCACTGATGGAGCCAATCAGAATCCAGGAACTCAATCAGTTTTATAACTCTCTATTGAGCGCATCAATGAACACCCACAGGTATTTTTCCCATTTAATTTTTCCATAGTGAATTACAACATCTCAAACTTTGATTTAAAGCAAAAAAAGTTTCTGAGAATTGGACAAAAAGACAAAGATGCAAGACTGTGTACTTAACGTCTTTAATGTGGGAATGAACTACCGTCACATTAAACAGTGCCAATGACATAATCGAGTTAAAAAATCATTCCATCCATCATGATTTGATTGGATTGTGAAAAGCAGATTATGATATTATTGGTTAATACTAATGCCCTTAATGAGAAAAACAAAATTTTATTTCTTAAAATAAATTGTAAGAATAAATAAATTCGAATAAATTGTGCATAATAAGACCAGGAACATGTATTAACCCTTATGTTGTGTTCCGGTCATTTTGACCCGGACAATGTTTTTTTTTTTTTTTTCTTAATCCAAATGGAATAAAATTCCTTGACTTTGTTTACATATGGTATCTGAAAACACAAAACAAATTTGAAGTACTGTCATTTTATTGGTTTTATTTCACTTTGTTACACTTGTTGTGTTACCGGTCAAAAATGACCGGCCATTGGAAATGAATGGTTAGAAAACAAAATACAGAATATTAAGTGTTCAGGAGCTTCACAATCCTTTAGATGAGCACATGTGTCCTCTGACATGTGCACACACACACACAACACACAAACAACACTCACCACACACACACACATACACAACACACACACAATACACACACAACACACACAAACTTGCATACACACACAACACACACACACACAACACACAAACAACACTCATCACACACACACACACACACAACACACACAATACACACACACACACAATACACACAACACACAACACACAGAAACACACATAATACACATAACACACACACACACACACACACACACAACACACAAACAACAAACACACACAACACACACACAAAAACTCACACACCACACACACAAAAAACACAGACACACAACACTCACACACACAGAAACAACACAAACACACATACACAATACACACAACACACACACAACACACAACACACATACACAATACATACACACAACACACACACACAACAAACACACAACACACACAACACTCACAACATCCACACACACAACAGACACACACAAACACAACACAAACACACACACATCACACACACACACACACACACAACACACACAACACGCAAAGTTTGCATACCCTTGGAGAATTGGTAATTTATGTACCATTTTTAAAGAAAACATGAGTGAGCGGGCAAAACACATTTCTTGTATTTCTTATGGGATTCATATTCAACTGTAGGTTGTAACAGAATGACTCAATCATAAAACAAAACATGGCAACAAAGAAAAACATGAAATGACCCCTGTTCAAAAGTCTGCATACCCTTAGTTCTTAATACTGTGTATTGCCCCCTTTAGCATCAATGACAGCGTGCAGTCTTTTGTAATAGTTGTCTATGAGGCCCCAAATTCTTGCAGGTGGTATAGCTGCCCATTCGTCTTGGCAAAATATCTCCAGGTCATGCAAAGTCTTTGGTCGTCTTGCATGAACTGCACGTTTGAGATCTCCCAAGAGTGGCTCGATGATATTAAGGTCAGGAGACTGTGATGGCCACTCCAGAACCTTCACCTTTTTCTGCTGTAACCACTGGAGGGTCAACTTGGCCTTGTGCTTAGGGTCATTGTCGTGCTGGAATGTCCAAGAGCGTCCCATGCGCAGCTTTTGTGCAGAAGAATGCAAATTGTCTGCCAGTATTTTCTGATAACATGCTGCATTCATCTTGCCATCAATTGTCACAAGATTCCCCGTGCCTTTAGAGCTCACACACCCCCAAAACATCAGTGAGCCACCACCATGCTTCACAGTGGGGATGGTATTCTTTTCACTATAGGCCTTGTTGACCCCTCTCCAAACATAGCGCTTATGGTTGTGACCATAAAGCTCTATTTTGGTCTCGTCACTCCAAATTACAGTGTGCCAGAAGCTGTGAGGCGTGTCAAGGTGTTGTCGGGCATATTGTTACCGGGCTTTTTTGTGGCACTGGCGCAGTAAAGGCTTCTTTCTGGCAACTCGACCATGCAGCTCATTTTTGTTCAAGTATCGTCGTATTGTGCTCCTTGAAACAACCACACCATCTTTTTCCAGAGCAGCCTGTATTTCTCCTGAGGTTACCTGTGGGTTTTTCTTTGTATCCCGAACAATTCTTCTGGCAGTTGTGTCTGAAATCTTTCTTGGTCTACCTGACCGTGGCTTGGTATCAAGAGATCCCCGAATTATCCACTTCTTAATAAGTGATTGAACAGTACTGACTGGCATTTTCAAGGCTTTGGATATCTTTTTATATCCTTTTCCATCTTTATAAAGTTCCATTACCTTGTTACGCAGGTCTTCTGACAGTTCTTTTCTGCTCCCCATGGCTCAGTATCTAGCCTGCTCAGTGCATCCACGTGAGAGCTAACAAACTCATTGACTATTTATACACAGACACTAATTGCAATTTAAAAAGCCACAGGTGTGGGAAATTAACCTTTAATTGCCATTTAAACCTGTGTGTGTCACCTTGTGTGTCTGTAACAAGGCCAAACATTCAAGGGTATGTAAACTTTTGATCAGGGCCATTTGGGTGATTTCTGTTATCATTATGATTTAAAAAGGAGCCAAACAACTATGTGATAATAAATGGCTTCATATGATCACTATCCTTAAATAAAAGACATGATCAGTCATATTTTCAAAAACAATGCCAAAATTTCACAATTTCTGCCAGGGTATGCAAACTTTTGAGCACAACTGTAACACATGGATATTTCATCTTTTTAATGTTTTTATCAACTCTGAATATAACTGTTGTGACAACAAATTTCAGAATCAGAATCAGAATGAGCTTTATTGCCAAGTGTTCTCACATACAAAAGGATGTTTGTTTGTTTTTTTGGTGATAGGAGAAACAAGTGCACACAGAACATTACAGTGAGACACAGAATGTAAAAGAAGGTAAGAGTGTAAATAGACATACAAATAATAGGACATATAACAGAATGGTGTACGTACATGTGCAAGTGGTAATGTATGTGTAAGGTAGGGGTATGTACAGTTATTGAATTAAATATGTGAATTTACGTATGTACATGAGATATGTATTTACATTATTGCACTATGGGGGAGTCATGAGGCAGTTTAATTGTTCATCTGGTAAATGGCCTGAGGGTAAAAACTGTTTTGTGCCTGGATGTCCTGGCGCTCAGTGCTCTGTAGCGCCAGCCAGAGGGCAACAGTTCAAAGAGGGAGTGGGCAGGGTGTGTGGGGTCCAGAGTGATTCTACCTACACGTTTCCTCACTCTGGAGACTTACAGGTGTTGGAGGGTGGGCAGGGGGGCACCAATAATCCTCTCAGCAGTCCTGACTGTCCGCTATAGTTTCCTTCTGTCTGATTTGGTGGCTGAACCAAACCAGATAGTTATAGATGTACACAGGACAGACTTAATGACGGCCAAGTAGAACTGTGTCAGCAGCTCCTGTGGCAGGTTGAAGGAAGTACAACCTCTGCTGAGCCTTCTTCACAATGGAGTCAATGTGGGTGTCCCACTTCAGGTACTGAGAGATGGTAGTGCCCAGGAACATGAATGACTCCACTGCTGCCACAGTGCTGTTCAGGATGGTGGGGGGGATTTCTCCTGAAGTCCACTATCATCTCCACTGTTTTGAGCGTGTTCAGCTCAAAGTTGTTGTTACTGCACCAGACAGCCAGCTGATCAACCTCCCATCTGTATGCAGACTCGTCACTATTGCAGATGAGGCAGATGTCATCTGCAAACTTCAGGAGCTTGACAGAGGGGTCCATTGCAGTGCAGTCATTTGTGTACAGGGAGAACAGCAGTGGAGAGAGAATGCATCCAGTGCTAATAGTGAGGGTCCTGGATGTGAGCTTCCCCAGTCTCAATAGCTGATGCATATCTGTCAGAAAGCTGGTGATCCATCAACAGGTTGGGCTGAGCACGGAGAGCTGGGTCAGTTTGGTTGAGAAAATATAAGGCATTATGGTATTGAAGGCTGAACAGAAATCCACAAATAGGATCCTTGCATAAGTCCCAGGTCTGTCGAGGTGTTGCAGGATATAATGCAGTCCCATATTGACAGCATCATCCACAGACCTGTTTGCTCGGTAAGCAAACTGAAAGGGGTCCAGCAGGGGTCCAGTGATGTCCTTCAGGTAGGCCAAAACCAGTCTCTCAAACGACTTCATGACCACAGACGTAAGAGCAACAGGCCTGTAGTCATTAAGTCCTGTGATTTTGGGTTTTTGGGGACCGGAATGGTAGTGGAGCATTTGAAGGAGCAGGGAACTTCACATTGCTCCAGTGATCTACTGAAGATCTGTGTGAAGATGGGGCCAGCTGGTTAGCACAGACTTTCAGACAGGCAGGTGAAACACCGTCTGGGCCTGAAGCTTTCCTAGTCTCTTGTTTCCGAAAGACCCAGCACACATCCTCCTCACAGATCATAAGTGCAGATTGAATAGCAGGAGGGAGGTTCCAGGAGGCGTTGGTGTGTGTGAAGTGAAGGTCAGAGAGGGGGAGGGGTGTGAGACTGGGCTTTTCAAACCTGCAGTAAAACCCATTCAGTTCATCAGCAATTATTTGACTCTCTACAGAGCGAGGGAGAGGTGTCTTATACTTGGTGATGCTTTTTAGGCCTTTCAGCACAGATGCAGGATCGTTGGCTGAAAACGTGTTTTTCAGCTGTTCCGTGTAGCTTCTTTTAGCCGCTCTGATTTCCTTAGTAAGTGTGTTCCTGGCCTGGTTGTACAATGTTTTATCCACACTTCTGTAAGCATCCTCGTTGGCATGATGAAGCTGTCTGAGTTTTCCTGTAAACCATGGTTTATCGTTATTGAATGATAAAAATGTCCAAGTAGGAATACACATATCCTCACAGAAACTGATATATGATGTCACAGTATCTGTAAGCTTGTCCAGGTCTGTGGCTGCAGCTTCAAAACACTCCAGTCAGTGCAAAGCAGGCTTGTAGTTCCAGCTCTGCTTCACTGGTCCATCTCTTTACAGTCCTTTACAGTACAGGCTTAGCTGATTTTAGTTTCTGCTTGTAGGTTGGGAGCAGATGAACCAGACATTGATCAGAGAGTCCCAAAGCTGCTCGATAGACAGAGCGATATGCATCCTTTACAGTGGTGTAGCAGTGGTCCAGTATATTTCTGTCTCTGGTGGGGCATGTAATGTGTTGTTTGTATTTTGGCAGTTCACGGGTGAGGTTTGCTTTATTAAAATCACCCAGAATAATGATAAGAGAGTCCAGGTGTTGTTGCTCTGTGTCTATGATGTAATCAGCCAGCCGTTGCAATGCTGCATTCACGCACGCTTGTGGCGGAATATAAACACTCACCAGAATAAATGAGGAAAACTCCCGCGGTGAGTAGAAAGGCTTAGAGTTGATGAAGAGCGCCTCTAAATTAGGACAGCACATATTCTTTAATGCTGTTACATCTGTACACCAACTTTCGTTGATGTAAAAGCATGTTCCACTGCCTCTCGTTTTCCCCAATAACTCCACGATGCGATCTGCTTTGAACAGCTGAAAGCCAGGCAGATGTAACGCGCTGTCCGGAATGACTTCATTCAGCCATGTTTCGATGCAACACAAAGCAGCGGAGTTATAAAAGTCCTTATTTGTTTGAAAGAGCAGAAGCAGTTCGTCCGTTTTGTTGGCGAGGGAGCGGACATTGACCAGATGAATACTTGGCAGCGGAGTCCAAAAGCCACGTTGACGAAGCTTCACAAGCACGCCGGATCGCTTCCCTCACGTGCATCTTTTGGATCGCTTGTAGAGCACTGCTGCTCCTCCAAATAAGATGTCTAATAAAACATCAGAATAATCAAACACCGGCAAAAAATTATCAGGTATGCTCTGCTGAATATTCAGCAGTTCACCCCTGGTGAAACTGATCGAGAAAGAGTGGCAAAAAACATGATAAACAAACAAAAGTAACAAAAATGCAAGAGAGCTCCACACCGAAGCAGCCATCTGAGGCGCCATCTTTTAACAAAATTTGCAAATATGATCAGCTATATGCGTTGTAAAGTCCAGATTCTAAGCTTTAAAATTGCACATATTTTGTTCAGATCAAGCAAGTGGTTATTAATTTATTATGTAATTATTATATTACTATTGTTTCTGCAGGGAGTGATATTTTGATCTCTCTCACCATGATCGACAGCGAAGCGAAGTTTCTGAATGACTGCAAGATTCCCGCTCACTCTGTAAATACCATCAGTCTCCAACCCTGAAAATAAGATACATTTCTAGCAGCAGAAATTGTGGTAAAGAGAGAAAAGTGTAAATGAGTAAAATGAGTAAATGTACCTCTCCTCTCCACGGCCTCTGTGCACTTCCTGACAAACTGTGGAACTGTGTTTTTCTCTCTGTCACACAGCAGCTCCAAACCACAACCAAACACCTGATCTACAACCACACACACATGATCGTTCAGATGAAATTTGGATAGGACTTTAATTTTCATTTACATCAAATTAAACATGGCATCTACCCTGATCAAGGTCTGTAGAATATCTGTTGGTGTTTTAGCATGTTGTTCACCTTTAATAAGTCCTTTCTCCTGAAGCGTCTGCAGTGGAGGTCTTCTGAGAATTAACTTCTTCAAACGGCACTTCACACGCTTGCGTTCAGAGCTCTCCAAGTTTGAAATGGAGCGAGGGACTGCAGACACAAAGAGTACAAAAATGTCTGTGTGTGAAAGAAGAAAACTATTTTAAAACCAAGTTAGCTGACAACCTAGACAGCATTTTTGGTTGTCATGGGCATATTTAAACATTTGAAAAATGCCCAAAATGCTGTCCAGGTAGTCAGCTCACCAGGTTTTTAAACTTTTTGACACTTAGGACCCCTAAACATGATGATCACCTTATGAGGGACCTCTTTCTAAAAAAATATAAAAGCAACTATATAATTTCATGTATGCAGACCCATTTATATTGTGTGTGAATAACAGCAAGTGTGATATTATAAAGACATTTTGTGTACAAAAACAAAAAAGATATTGTCGTTATAAAGTGAAAACAAACTTTTTAAATATTTTTTTGGAAAATATTTACTTTAAGTATTACATTTACAGCGTATCTTTTGTCTAACATATTTTTTTAACCATATATTAAAAAAATCATTTTCAGTTCTATTCAAAATCATAGCACTTTCACAATAAATACTGTTCTAAAGCAGCTTTATATTATATTATATTATATTATATATACACACGTTTTAATTAACACAGAAGCACACTAAATCTTAAATATCACCAAAACACAGAATGAGACATTTCTGTCTATAACTCGACACTGACATTGATGCTCTGATGCAAATCAAGAATGCAGCTTCATGATTGCTGTAGGAAAGCGTCCTGATTACTTTCGTAACCTCTGTTCCCTGATGGAGGGAACAAGACGTTGTGTCGATGTAGTGACACTAGGGGTCACTCTTGGGAGCCCCAAACACCTCTTTTTGAAAAAAGGCCAATGGGAATTGGCGAGTGGAATTTGTATGCCACACCCCGGACATATGGGTATAAAAGGAGCTGGTATGCAACCACTCATTCAGGTTTTGTGCCGAGGAGCCGAGACAAGGTCCCGGCCATTTCAGCGGGTAGTTCAGTGTTGTGGCAAGAGGGACACAATGTCTCGTTCCCTCCATCAGGGAACGGAGGTTACGAAAGTAACCAGAACGTTCCCTATCTGTCACAGAGGGGCCTCTGCCTGAGGAAGACGCAGTTTACCGACAGGGAAACAATTTAGTGGAAGATATCACATGGGGTCACCTACGGGGAACCACCACATGTGGAGCACCTACCTCAGTACAGGGCCTAATTAGCACACGTACTGGGCCGGCAGCGAGTTTCTCCGTAAAGTTTCTCACAGTCATCAACTTGTGAACACGACTGGGAGTCAAAAGCGCACGTCTTCACCTCATGGGAGGGGAAAGGCGCTATGCGTAAGTGGTACATCTGGCCAGCTGTCCCGGAACTTACCTGTGCGGACCTGACAACACACGGGACGAAACCGGCTCAACCTGGAGATTATAGAACCTCGCGAAGGTGTTGGGTGTTGCCCAGCCCACTGCTCTGCAGATGTCTGCCAAAGAGGCACCACTGGTCAGGGCCCAGGAGGCCGCTACACTTATAGTAGAGTGGGCTCGTAGCCCCACGGGGGGCAGCACGTCCTGGGCGTGATATGCCATCACGATGGCTTCAACGACCCAGTGGGCGATCCTCTGTTTGGAGACAGTGCTTCCTTTCCGCTGTCCACCAAAGCAGACAAAGAGCTGCTCAGAGCTTCTAAAGCTCTGCATGCGATCCAAATAGATGCGTAAAGCACGCACCGGACACAGCAACGCCAAGGCTGGGTTTGCCTGCTCCTGGGGCAGCGCTTGCAGATTCACCACCTGATCCCTAAATGGGGTCGTGGGAACCTTGGGCACATAGCCCGGTCGGGGTCTCAGAATCACGTGAGAGTAACCCGAACCGAACTCCAGGCACGATTCGCTGACAGAGAACACCTGCAGGTCCCCTACCCTCTTGATGGAAGTGAGCGCAGTCAGGAGGGCAGTCTTCAAAGAGATTGCCTTAGACTCAACTGACTCCAGAGGCTCAAAAGGAGCACCCCGTAGACCCGAAGGACTACAGAGAGGTCCCACGAGGGCATGAGGTGCGGTCTGGAGGGATTCAACCTCCTAGCGCCTCTCAGGAACCTGATGATCAAGTTGTGCTTCCCCAAATACTTACCATCCACTGCCTTGTGATGTGCCGAAATGGCGGCTACATGCACCTTCAAGGTGGAGGGGGACAGCCGCCCCTCCAGCCTCTCCTGCAGGAAGGAAAGCACTGATCCGACTGTGCATCTCTGGGGGTCTTCTCGTCGGGAAGAACACCACTTAGCGAACAGACTCCACTTCAAGGCACACAGGCACCTCGTAGAGGGAGCCCTAGCCTGAGTGATTGTGTCTACCACCGCAGGAAGCCCAGCCACTGTGTGCCAGCGCGTCTATACTGAGGGGTGCCTAGGTCAGGGCGTACCAAAGCGGCAGTGGGAGGATTCCCGGGAAGCAAACAGGTCTACCTGTGCTTGACCGAATCGACTCCAAATCAGCTGGACCACCTGGGGGTGGAGTCTCCACTCTCCCCTGAGCGTAACCTGTCATGACAGCGTGTCCGCTGCGGTGTTGAGGTCGCCTGGGATGTGAGTGGCTTGTAGCGACTTGAGGCGCTGCTGACTCCAGGAGGAGACGGCAGACGAGTTGTGACATGTAATGGGAGCTAGACCGCCTTGACGGTTGATATACGCTACCGTCGCCATGTTGTCTGTCCGGACCAACACGTGCTTGCCCTGGATCAATGGCCGGAACCTCTGCAGAGTGAGCAGTACTGCTAACAACTCGAGGCAGTTGATGTGCCAACACAGCCGCAGGCCAGTGCAGGAGTCGGCGGCTGTGTGCTCTTGCATACGGCTCCCCAGCATGTCTTGAAGGTGTCCATCGCAACCACGACACACCTGGAGACCTGCTCTAGGGGAACCCCTGCTTGTAGAAATGCAAGGTCGGTCCAAGGGCTGAAGAGGTGGCGACAGATCGGTGTGATGACCACGCGATGTGTCCCATGGTGTCATGCCCATCTCGGGACTCGAGTCTGAAGCCAGTGCTGAAGTGGTCTCATATCCTTCAACCCGAGCGGTGTGGCAACCGCCGAGGATGCCATATGCCCCAGGAGCCTCTGAAAAAGTTTCAGTGGAACCACTGTCTTCTGTCTGAATGCTTTCAGACAGTTTAGCACCGACTGTGCATGCTCGTTCATGAGGCGCGCCGTCATCGAGACCGAGTCCAACTCCAAGCCGAGAAAAGAGATGCTCTGAACCGGGGAGAGCTTGCTCTTTTCCCAGTTGACCCGAAGCCCCAGTTGGCTGAGGTGCGTGAGCACCAGGTCCCTGTGCGCACACAACACATCCTGAGAGTGAGCTAGGATTAGCCAGTCATTGAGATAATTGAGGATGCGGATGCCCACTTCCCTTAGCGGGGCAAGGGCTCCCTCTGCGACCTTCGTGAAGACACAAGTGACAAGGACAGGCCGAAGGGGAGGACCTTGTACTGGTAAGTATGGCCCTCGAAAGCAAACCGAAGGAAGGGTCTGTGTCAAGGTAAGACCGAGACGTGGAAGTACGCGTCCTTTAGGTCTACTGCTGCGAACCAATCTTGATGCCGGACGCTCGCTGAAATGTGTTTTTGCATCAGCATCTTGAACGGGAGTCTGTGCAAGGCCCGGTTCAGTACTCGCATGTCCAAGATTGGCCGCAATCCACCACCTTTCCTTGGTACGATGAAGTAGAGGCTGTAAAACCCCTTCATCTTGGCTGGAGGGACAGGCACCATTGCACCCTTCCGTAGAAGGGTAGCGATCTCCTTCACCGAGGTAAAGGGGACACCGCTGAACCTGGGCGGGTGCCTGGCGAACTGAATTGCGTAGCCGAGTCGGACGGTCTGGGTCAGCCATCGCGACGGGTTGGAAAGCGCGAGCCACGCATCCAAACTCCAGGCGAGGGGGATCAAGGGGATAATCACATCGGACGTACTGGCGGGTGGGGCCTTGCGGTGGGGCAGAGCCTGAGGCGCCATGTTGGGGGGCTCGAACCCTGTGGCCATGCTGAGTCCAGAGACATCGAAGCACTTACCTGGCTCCTGATGCCCACCATAAATTGATCAAGGAGGGGGGAGGAGGAACATCGTCCCCGCAGTCCATCAGATCCAACCCGGTGTGGGCATGTTTGTGCCACAGCTGGGCGCGCAGGGGCGGGGGGTCCGCTGCTGGAGCGCCAAACCTGCCAAAATGGGACGGTGGAGGTGGTCATGATGACGGCAGTGCGCACTTGACATGTGACCCAGAGAACAGGGAAACCACTCTTTTGTTGAAGTTTTGGGTACCGCAGCCTCTTGGGCATGTGGCGAAAGATGAAACAAAATATGAAACAAAAGCATCTGCTTCCTGCGGTGGGCTCCACGCCGGGGCCGGGCTGCGGGGGCGGGCTGCGGCGGCGCTGGTGTTGTTGTCGCAGGAGGACGCCCTTGGCGATGAGCAGACGGGGTGTGGGGTCTTGAGCCGGGAAAGCATGTCCATCATCTCTGCATCGGCCTGAGACTGGGCAATTACACCCGGCCCAGCCAAAGCCTCCGCGTCAGAGTGGACGAGCCCGCTCTCCGATGCTGCGCTCGATAGCTCATCGTCTTCCCGGGCCCCGAATAAGAGGTCGAACTCGCCCTGAGACAAGCCGGCGGTCTCATTCAAGAGCCCGACCAGGGCAAGCAAGCGTGCTGAGGAATGGGAGGTCCGTGGGGGGTTACCCGGCAGAGGTGGTCCCATTGGAGTCCCCAAATCGCCCCCAGTGCTAACCGACGCAGCCTCATACACGTAGGTAGAAGGACCGAGGCGGGGAGCCGTTGGGGTGGCTTGCTTTCTTATGAAGGCAAGCCACGACCGCAACGTTGCCATGGTCATGTTCTCGCAATGAGGACAAGACCCATCCATGAACTAAGTCTCCACGTGGGCAGCACCCAGACACGTAAGACAGCGATCGTGGCCATCAGAAGAGGAGAGATAACATCCGCAACCAGGAATAACACACAAACGGAAAGGCATCTTTAAAAAGACGTTCCGTGTGTGCCGCTCTTTTAGAATTGAAAATATAATCTTTTATTAGAATATACTCTTTTCTTTGTTCTGCCGAAGCGCCCAGGGGCGTTCTCTGCACTCCACGGGTGCAGAGGGAGAGAAGCCGCTGAAATGCGCCATAAATCTAGCAGTTTGAGGTGAACGGTAGAGAGAATTGAATTCAGTGCACTGAATGCAACCGCTCGACTATGAAGAGAAAATCTGAATGAGTGGTTGCATACCAGCTCCTTTTATACCCGTATGTCCGGGGGAGTGGCATGCAAATTCCACTCACCAATTCCCATTGGCCATTTTTCAAAAAGCAGAGGTGTTTGGGGCTCCCAAGAGTGACCCCTAGTGTCACTACATCGACACAACGTCGAGTGAGTGACAGATAGGGAACAGATAGTCACAGTCTACTGGCAGATTAATATTGTGGAGGACGAGAGATTACGAGATTTAATGCGCATTGCAATGAATATGCAACATACTGTATGTGGAGACTAGTTCTGTCAACTAGTCAAACTCACACTTAGACTTTGGGAAACGTTTAATGTTACTTGAATTGGTGCTATTTTAGTGCATTTCTATCTTTATATTGTGGAAGGCTTTGTTTGGAAAATGTTAATAAAGCATTATATTGTTACATATTGTTTTGTTTTCTTTGTTGAAAAGTATAGTCTATATAGTGTCAAATTTCAGCATTTTCAAAATCTGAAATAAAAAAATTGTTATTCGACTGACAGCACTAATATATATATAAATATATATATATATATATATTGCCATAAACCAGTGAGCAAGCTAAAAAAGTGCTGATTAATTCACTTTTTTAACACTTTAACTTTTAGCTTGCTCACTTGGGGTCTAAATATAATTATTATTATTTACTTATTTATTTATTTTTTCTTAAGACGCAACTTATAATCACGTTTTTACCAAACTGCACAATGATGACTGTGACATTACAGATACTACAGCTTAATTTTCTGTAAAGAAGCTTTGAAACGATGTGTGTTGTGAAAAGCGTTATACAAATAAAAATGACTCAACTTGATTAAGAATTTCTTAGGAATACACAACATTTATACAAACATATGTTGTGATATTATAGACATTTTGTGTCCAAAAATAAAAAAACTACTGGCTTTTAGTTGTAATTAAGTATTTTTATACTTATTTTGCATTTTTTTTAAATAAAATATATATATATATATTACTTTAATTAAGTCTTCAGTTTACAGCGTATTTTTTTCTACCATAAATCATTTTATTCTACTAAATATTAAAATATAGTGCTTTTCACTCTAAAGCAGCTTTATAGAAAAAAATACTATACTATATATAAAATACATATAAAAATATATCATAGGTATAACATATTTTATATATATATATATATATATATATATATATATATATATATATATATATATATATATATCTACACACACACACACACGTACACATATATACTGTATATATATATATACATATATATATACTGTATATATATATATATATATATATATATATATATATATATATATATATAAATATATATACATATAAATATTTACAATACAATAAGGTTCCATTTGTTAACTTTAGTTAATGCATTAGATATCATGAACAAACAATGAACAATAAATTTTGTACAGCATTTATTAATCTTAGTTAATATTAGTTAATAAAAATACAACTGTTCATGTTAGTTCATAGTGCGTTAACTAATGTTAACAAATGGAACCTTGGGGGGCCTGGGTAGCTCAGTGGTAAAATATGTTGGCTACCACCCCTGGACTTCGCTAGTTCACTAGTTTGAATCCCAGGGCGTGCTGAGTGACTCCAGCCAGGTCTCCTAAGCAACCAAATTGACCCGGTTGCTAGGGAGGGTAGAGTCATATGGGACAAACTCCTCGTGGTCACTATAATGTGGTTCGTTCTCGGTGGGGCGTGTGATGAGTTGAGCGTGGTTGCTGCGGTGCATGGTGTGAAGCCTCCACATGCGCTACGTCTCCGTGGCAACGCACTCAACAAGCCACGTGATAAGATGCACGGGTTGATGGTCTCAGATGTGGAGGCAACTGGGATTCGTCCTCCACCACCTGGACTGAGGTGAATCACTACGCGACCACGAGGACTTAAAAGCACATTGGGAATTGGGCAAAAAAAAAACGTTATTGTAAAGTATTACCAAATATATAATAAGTATTATAGATTTCACTGTTAAAATACATTTTGTGAACTATCTTTTTCCCTCAAATTTTCCCCAGTTTGAAAACTCCTGGCTTACGTGACGCTTTGAATCCTCCACGATTTTCATCTTCATCTCCACTTTGGTCCAACATCTCCACTGATCCAGCTCTCCTCAGAGAATACAGCAACACATTATCTAGAGGGTTCTCTTTGTCCTAAAACACACACACACACACACGTTACTTAAGAGTCAAAGTGTCGAATAGATACAGTCTCAGATGGCCATCTGATTCACTCAAAAATGGCAAGAACATTCTCAAAACTAAACCTTCAATCTGATTGATTTTTGACTTTGTTTACAGTCCACCTGGAAACAATGCCATGTTGACAAGTTCCCAGACTGCTACGATAAGCACGATTGAAGAAAAACTAGTCACTGGACTTGACTATCGGCATAAAGTCTGGTCCACTTTACAGCTTATTCTGTTTAAGAACCGCCCACTTAGAGAGGAAGAGACTGTTTGACTGACATGTAAAGCGACCAATCACAGTTCATTCTATTTAATTATGTAGTTTAGGGGTGGGGTTATCTGAAATAGTTGATACCACACTAACTCTGTAAGGCTGGCTTGGAAATAACATCATGCTTATCATTTCAAATGATGTCGTCCGTGACTGGTTGTAGAGAAAACAATGAGCGTAAGTGTGATCAGAATTTGAACAGATTATTTTGCAGAAAAACAATGTGCTCATTGTATCTGGGACCTTATAAACAAAACTTTATTATCATTTCCACACTGCAAAAATTTCACTTTGTTACTGAGTATTTTTTGTCTTATTTCCTAGTAAAAATATCTAAACATCCATAGAACAAGAAAAAAATGACTTGAGAAGCAAAAATGGCATAATCTCACAAAATTTGGTGCGGTTTATCCTTAAAACAAGACAAAACTATTTGCCAATGGGGTAGTAAAAATAAATTTGTTTTCCCTTTAAATCGAGTTTTTTCTTCTTACCCCATTGGCAAATCGTTTTTTCATGTTTTAAGCATAAACATTGCTGAAGTTTGTCACGTTTCTCTGAAAACAAGGCAAAATATCTTGCATAATTTTGCTGCTCCAGTAAATGTATCTTGTTTTAAGAATATTTAGATATTTTTACAGGAAAACAAGACAAAAATATGATTGTTGTGTAGCACCAGCCAATGAGATTAGAAGTGACCATTTCAGCGTTTGCCATTTTTGTGTGCGACATCAGATGGTCAGAGAATGGATATGGGCGATTTGTTCTCAAACTACACAAGATTCGGTGTTGGATGGTTCATGTTTATCTGTGTTTTGTGTCTGTGTTTCAGACTCACCAGTCTGTCAATCACGTTCTGGATGGTTCTGTACCATTCTCTAATGAGAGAGTCCATTTCTGACTGCAGCAAATATTCATTTCCTGTAACTGTCCTGAGCTAAACACACATATGAACTTTTGTTATGTTCAACGTTGTGTCATCTTTTACATTTATAACAGAGGAAGTTTCTGAGGAACTAAGTGTTGCAGCCGAATTAACAGCTCTTTCTACACACACACACACACACACACACACTCGTATTGTTTCTCTCTCTCTGTTTTCTCACCTTAAAGACGTTCTTTCTGCTGGAGAGATCATTGGCCCACTGTAGCTGAGCTCCTCTGAGATCCACACTGCTCTCTGGACGACTGTTACCTGGTTTCTGCACAGACACACACATTTACATTGCTAAACGTATATAAGTAAATACTGTATGTCTAAATGATCTAAATGAGAACATATCATAGATGTCTATTGTTTATATATAAAGTTAATTGTAATGTCTAAAGACTAACCCTTAGAAAACTTCCTTCCACAAAAAAATAAAATAAATGTGTGTGTGTGTGTGTGTATATATATATATATATATATATATATATATATATATATACACACATATATATATATATATATATATACATATACATACACACACATTTATTTTATTTTTTTGTGGAAGGAAGTTTTCTAAGGGTTAGTCTTTAGACATTACAATTAACTTTATATATAAAGTTCCCTTGCAATACGTTTTGTGTTCCCTCGCAATAGTTTGCGTTCCCTCGCAATAGTTTGTGATACCTTGCAATAAGTTTTGCTTGCCCTCGCAATAGTTTGCGTTCCCCCTCATACATCTCCGATCTCGTCCGCTGCTACACCCTATCCCGCTCACTCAGGTCATCTGATTTGGGCCTACTATTCATTCCATGTTGCAAGCTGACCTCACTAGGTGGTAGAGCTTTTTGCACACTTGCCCCTTCGCTTTGGAACTCTATTCCTCAGTCCCTCCATGATCACACATCCATACATGATTTCAAAATCAATCTCAAAACATATCTCTTTGACCTATGCTTCTCTGACACTTAAATTGTTTGTTTTTTTGTTTTGTTTTTATTCATTGTGTTTACTCTCATCCTGTAAAGCAACCTTGAGTTTGAAGAAAGGCGCTATATAAAATAAACGTATTATTATTATTAATATGTTTTGCGTTCCCTCGCAATAGTTTGCGTTCGCTTGCAATAAGTTTTGCGTTCCCTCGCAATAGTTTGCATTCCCTCGCAATAAGTTTTGTGTGGCCTCACAATAATTTGCTTTCCCTCGCAATAAGTTTTGCGTGGCCTCACAACAGTGTGCGTTCCCTCGCAATACATTTTGCGTGGCCTCACAACAGTGTGCGTTCCCTCGCAATACATTTTGTGTGGCCTCACAACAGTTTGCATTCCCTCGCAATAAGTTTTGCGTGGCCTCACAACAGTGTGCGTTCCCTCGCAATACATTTTGCGTGGCCTCACAACAGTGTGCGTTCCCTCGCAATACATTTTGTGTGGCCTCACAACAGTTTGCATTCCCTCGCAATAAGTTTTGCGTGGCCTCACAACAGTTTGCGTTCCCTCGCAATACGTTTTGCGTGGACGCACAATAGTTCGCTTTCCCTCGCAATATTTTGTGTTCCCTCGCAATAAGTTTTGCGTGGTCTCACAACAGTTTGTGTTCCCTCGCAATAAGTTTTGCGTGGCCTCACAACAGTTTGTGTTCCCTCGCAATAAGTTTTGCATAGCCTCACAACAGTTTGCGTTCCCTCGCAATAGTTTGTGTTCCCTCTCATTAAGTTTTGCGTGGCCTCACAACAGTTTGCATTCCCTCGCAATAAGTTTTGTGTGGCCTCACAACAGTTTGTGTTCCCTCGCAATAAGTTTTGTGTGGCCTCACAATAGTTTGCGTTCCCTCGCAATAAGTTTTGTGTGGCCTCACAACAGTTTGTGTTCCCTCGCAATAAGTTTTGTGTGGCCTCACAACAGTTTGTGTTCCCTCGCAATAAGTTTTGCGTGGCCTCACAACAGTTTGCGTTCCCTCGCAATAAGTTTTGCATAGCCTCACAACAGTTTGCGTTCCCTCGCAATAGTTTGTGTTCCCTCTCATTAAGTTTTGCGTGGCCTCACAACAGTTTGCATTCCCTCGCAATAAGTTTTGTGTGGCCTCACAACAGTTTGTGTTCCCTCGCAATAAGTTTTGTGTGGCCTCACAATAGTTTGCGTTCCCTCGCAATAGTTTGCGTTCCCTCTCATTAAGTTTTGAGTGGCCTCGCAATAGTTTGCCTTCCCTTGCAATACGTTTTTTTGATCCCTCGCAATAGTTTGCGTTCCTTCACAATAGTTTGCGTTCCCTCACAATAGTTTGCATTCCCTCGCAATAAGTTTTGCGTGGCTTCGCAATAGTTTGCGTTCCTTCACAATAGTTTGCATTCCCTCACAATAAATTTTGTGTGGCCTCGCAATAGTTTGCATTCCCTCGCAATAGTTTGCGTTCCCTCGCAATAAGTTTTGCATTCCTTCGCAATAGTTTGCGTTCCCTCGCAATACATTTTGCGTGGCCTCGTAATAGTTTGCATTCCCTCGCAATAGTTTGCGTTTCCTCGCAATAGTTTGCGTTCCCTTGCAATAGTTTGCGTTTCCTCGCAATAGTTTGCGTTCCCTTACAATAGTTTGTGTTCCTCGCAAAAAGTTTTGCGTGGCCTCACAATAGTTTGCATTCCCTCATAATAGTTTACATTCCTTCGCAATAGTTTGCGTTCCCTCGCAATAAATTTTGCGTTCCCTCACAATAGTTTGCGTTCTCTCGCAATAAGTTTTACGTGGCCTCACAATAGTTTGCGTTCTCTCGCAATAAGTTTTGCGTGGCCTCCCAACAGTTTGCTTTCCCTCGCCATAAGTTTTGCATGGCCTCGCAATAGTTTGCTTTACCTCGCAATAGTTTGCGTTCCCTTGCAATAGTTTGCGTTCCCTCGCAATAATTTTGCATTCCCTCGCAATAAGTTTTGCGTGCCCTCGCAATAGTTTGCGTTCCCTCGCAATACATTTTGCGTGGCCTCACAATAATTTGCTTTCCCTCGCAATAAGTTTTGCTTGGCCTCACAACAGTTTGCGTTCCCTCGCAATAGGTTTTGCGTGGCCTCTCAATAGTTCGCAATAATAAAAAAAATTATTATTTTTTTGATTCATTGTGTTTATGAAATATTGAATGCATTCCCTCACAAATCTACTCCCCAAACTATAGCTAGGTAAACTTAAATGTTAAAATTTTAAAGCATAATGTAATGCTGCCATCATGTGCTATTGCAATTATCTAGTTTCCTACTTGGAAATGACACATGAACTCATTTTGATACCAGAGTTTCCAAGTTGAGAGTCACCATAAACTTTCAGCATAGAGGAGGAGAGAATGGTTTCTGTATTCAGAGACAGGTTTTATTAATTTTTTCAAATTCAGCTACCTTGTTAACGCTTGCTGTTTCGGTCACATACATTTCCGAATATCCGCAACCATTTGATGCATGTTGTAAATTTTTTTACACAGAGAAAAATAGCTTGTATTTGACAATAACATTCCATTACGACTAACATGTATTACGGTGTCAAAATAAGAGAAATATGCAAGAATGAAACTGGCGTCCTCCATGTTTCCTATTCTCTCCGACAACAAAACACTTACACATGATGTACTCGTAATTACGATTTCAGAAGTGGGAAGTAGGATAATTCCGATAGCATGTAAAGGCAGTAAAAGTCCTTCCTGGTGAATTGATTGTAATATTGTGTGTTCGTCTCACCCAGCTGTCAGGATTCTGGCTTTTGGGGTCCTTAAAGAAAACAAGACTGTTTCCCACCAAAACAACCCATGACAGGTTCCAGTTTTTCCTGTAAACACACAAACATTCATGTTCTCAGTTAACTTGAGAATTGCTCAGTCCTTTATCATATCCTCTCCTACTGAAACATGTAAATAAATCTGCAAGATTTAATTTAAACATTAAACAGCAGCATATATCTGACGATCTCTGTGTCACTCTACATTGCCACAGTGAAAACACATTTACACCCTTTTAACACATTTACAGTAAGTACAGTACTCTACTGTTAGACACTTCACAATGTAGTTTGTAGAACATGAAAAATCAAAATAAGACCACTGGCATCATACCAGTTTAATTTGCATTAACAACTTTTCTTGCCATTTCAGACTGGTAAAAAACACACTGTCACAGGAAGTCATGCATACATACTAGATGAATATTTGCACTGAGTAAACACTGCAGTAATCATTTTCTTAATCAGTATTTTGTTTTGCATTAAAAAATATTTAAACATCTTTTTAACTAAATTGATTCACTAGAAACAAAATTGCGCAGTTGTTTTCAGAGGCTATATCTTGAATTATGTTTATTTTTCATAATGTACCTCATTGTCAAATTGTCTTTTCTTGTATTAAGTATAAATCTAGCATAATGTTAGAGGTTTATGCTTAAAACAAGAAAACTAAATTGCCAATTGGGTAAGAAAAATAAACTTAATTCAAGATACATTCCCTGAAAAGAATTATTTCACAAATGTTTGCTTCTCAAGTAGAAGTATCTTTCTTTAAGGATGTTTAGATATTTTTACTGGAAACAAAATTCAAAAATACTGATTTTAAATCAGATTTTTTTGCAGTGCATGCCCAATTTTGCCCTTGATCTAAACGGACTCTTGCCATTTACGGCCACATGTTTGATTACATAAATGCATTTGTGTGCTCAGTTCAAGGTATGTTTGTGTGGTGGCAGATAATCTCACCTCAGTTTCCTGCCTCCTTCTGCTATCTTGGTTTTGTGGAGTAAACCGGCCTTTTCTAGCTCCTATCAGCCAGCATGTAACCAGCACGAGTTTTCAGTGGAAACAGGTTTATAATGACATCATCAGAACTAGTTTAGATTCACACTGAAACACTGTTTATGTGTTTAACCCTGCTGAAAAAACCAGTTTACACCAGCTTGAATTCCCATGCTGGTTAGCCCTGGTTTGGTTCTGGTGGACTAGTAGAGTCATGGTGGTAACCAACAAAACTTAGCTGCTGAAGTGAATCTACCAGCATTGCTGTTTGACTGTTTTGCTAGTTAAAGGATTAGTTCACCCAAAAATGAAAATTCAGTCATTGTTTACTCACCCCTGTGTTGTTATAACCCTATATGACTTTCTTTCTTTTTCTGAACACAAAGGGAGAAATTGTGAATAAATGTTGTGCTCAGTGATGTCATACAATGGCAGTTTATGGTGACCACCTCTTCAAGCTTCAAAAGAACACAAAAGTATAATTCAGAAGTCTAATAAATTATTCATGAGACTCATGATTGTTATGAAAGCATACGATAAGACTTGATGAGAAACAAACTGAAATCTGATGTATTATTTAGTGAAAATGTTCACTGACCGTTGATCTCCTGTGTGCGTTCATGATAGGACACGAGATTAACAGTTCACGCAGCCCCCTCGCGACATTGGGGCGTTCAAGAGAAAACTCGTTTGTTTATCTAAAAACAGGTCCAACACAGTGATAGTGACAACAGAACACAACACAGCTGCACAAAACAGAGAACAGAACTTACTAAACATGTCTGAAGAGTTTGTAGTCGAAGAATTGATGCATTTCTATGCCCAGCCTTATTTGTTTGAAAGTTTTTGGACCGGTGTCAGTTCACAGCGGATGGAGTTACCCGCATGATGCCAAAAATAGAAAACAAGCGATCAATAGAGTGTACTGTCGCTCATCACTGCTGGTTAGGCCAAAAACTCTTGATTACCATAGAAAATATACCTTTTATCTCGTGTCGTTTGCCATCAGATCAGGACACGGTGTGACTGTGGCGTCCTGTAGCCTCATCTATGTTTCTCTTTGATTTCCGAGAACTCCGTTCAAAAAAATAAGGCTGGGCATAGAAATGCATCAATTCTTCGACTACAAACTCTTCAGACATGTTTAGTAAGTTCTGTTCTCTGTTTTGTGCAGCTGTGTTGTGTTCTGTTGTCACTATCACTGTGGAGGACCTGTTTTTAGATAAACAAAACGAGTTTTCACTTGAACGGCCCAATGTCGTGAGGGGGCTGCGTGAACTGTTGCTCATGAACGCACACAAGAGATCAACGGTCAGTGAACATTTTCACTAAATAATACATCAGATTTCAGTTTGTTTCTCACCAAATCTTATCGTATGCTTTCATAACAATCATGAGTCTCATGAATAATTTATTAGACTTCTGAATTATACTTTTGTGTTCTTTTGAAGCTTGAAGAGGTGGTCACCATAAACTGCCATTGTATGACATCACTGAGCACAACATTATTCACAATTTCTCCCTTTGTGTTCAGAAAAAGAAAGAAAGTCATATAGGGTTATAACAACACAGGGGTGAGTAAACAATGACTGAATTTAATTTCTGGGTGAACTAATCCTTTACTAGTTAAAGCTGAAGTGTGTAATTTCAAACAGAACTGCAAAAAATAAGCATTCTTTTTTAACAACTTTCTGAACACTCTCCCTGTCTGTCATTGTTCAAAAAAAAAAAAAAAAAAAAAACCCCGACTCGTCCCTCCTTTTCTTTAAAAAAAGCAAAAATGGAGGTTCCAGTGAGACACTTACAATGGAAGTCAATGGGGCCAATTTTTGGAAGGTTTAAAGGCAGAAATGTGAAGCTTATAATTTCGTAAAAGCACTTGTATTAATTTTTCTATTAAAAGTTGTGTATTATTTGATCTGTAAAGTTGTCATCATGGCACCCAAGTTGTAAAATTGTCTCTAACTTTCCACAGATGCGGTTAGTAAGTGATTTAATCGCACTAAAATCATGTTAACACACATATTGTTTGTCTTGTGTCTATACTTTTGAAACAGTGAGTATTTTAATGTTTACAGATTATTGACCCCATTGACTTCCATTGTAAGTGTCTCACTGGAACACACATTTGTGCTTTTAATAAAGAAAAGGAGGGACGAGTCGAAATTTATTTTTGTGGTAATCGATATTTGACACAAATGCTGTCGACTGAGATTAACTTGTGTTGAACCCGAAATATTCCTTTAAAGGTACTGGTCTTTTCAACAGAGTTAAGCAAAATAATGATTATTGTTTTCAAAGAATATATTTTGAATCAAGTTTATCTTCTTACTCCATTGGCAAATTATTATTATTATTATTTTTATTATTATTAAGCATAAATCTTTAAAAAAATTTTTAGTAAGGTTTATGCTTTAAACGGGATAAAAAATATTTGTTAATGTGGTAAAAAATGCACTTAATATGCAGCAACTACTATAAAAAGTACTTTATTGGCATAACTGTTGTACAACCAATTTTGCCAAACCACTGTAATAAATGTTTTTTAACCTTAAGTTATAGTGTTACATGTGTATATGTGTGTGTGTTTGTTTATATGTGTATTTGTGTCTCACCGGTGTGACTCCTTCAATGTCTGGCGAGCTGTCAGATGATGGGGGTTCGACATCTACCCTGTAATCCGACTACAAAAAAAGCAAAGAAATAGGGAAATAATTCAGTAAAAGGCACCACATTCGACATAAGCTTTTGTAAAATGTTGCATATTATTTCGGTGAACGGCTTCTTGCCCCCAAAACAGTCAAAATTGAGTTTTTTTCATGACTATTTTGCACTGTTATTGGTATTGACATTTGGTATTGGTGATTCATAAATGTAGGCAGTCATATGTTAATGAGCTTATGGTGGTGAAACAGCTTGTTTACATAGTGAATTAAACTCTTTTACTTTAAAAGAGCAAGAGAAATCCTGTTTTCCATGATTAATTTTTTTTTATGTATGCATGAATGCATGAGACCTCAACTTGTTTTATGTCAACAAATAACTAGTGCAATTGTTAGCGTGAACGTGTCATCTTAACCTTGCCGTTTGTAGATGTTCTCTGAGTTTGTGATGGCAGAAACATGGAGTAGGAGTGACTCATGTGTGACACGCCCCCTGCTGGAGCGCAGTTCCTGCGATGAGCATCCTCGTAGCTGGACGAGTTTGAGCTGAGAGCATCAGACGACACAGCGTGCTGCATACTCTACAGGAAGAAGTAAACACATTGGCTTCTCTCAGTTTCAATCCAATTACATTAGATTCAGTCCAGTGTGGCAGGGTGAGCAAGAGACAGACACAGTGGATGTGGCGTCAAGCCTCGGAGAGGCATTTATTGGAAACAATAATAAATGTAGAAGTGTCCAAAAGGGGTAATAAAGTGTCCAAGGGGGATAGTGTTCATAATAAAGGGGGAATCTGGAATCCTCGCGGTGAACGGGGCTCCATGAAAGGGGCGGGGTAGTGTTCATAGGAAAGCCCAGGCACGGGCTGGGTCAGTCGGCCGCTCACGCTCCCCTCCAAAGTCCACGGCGCGTGGGGCGGCGGCGTCACTGGCGGCCTGTCTTCCCAGGCAAGCATGAGGGGGCAACGTGAGCTGTTCACCCCTGGCGACTCATTACGGCATCCGGGGGTCCGAAGAACGGGTCCAGCAGCGCGTCCACTTGTCCGATCCCTCCCAGTTGTGATCCTGGGCATGCGAGGATGCCAGTGTGTGCACACATGGAGATTTGAAGCCGGCTCCCGAGAAAAGGTGCGCACTGCGTTTTAAAGACAGCGGAGATGAAGCATTATCCCCATTAGGTGTGCCTCATTCACCACTGACCAAACGAGTCTTATTAATTATGCACCTCTTCTCGCTCTCCTGCCCAACTCCTGTCGTGAGCCTGGCTGAAGGGCGGCCCTAAGAGGCAAGGTGACGATGACGAGCCAGAGGGGCGGATCATTCCACCACACCAGTCACTTTACATTTGCTTACATTTTATTACATTCAGTTTATTTTGTTTACCCTCCAACCACTCAACTCAATTAGCAAACTCATTTACAGCAGTATTGTTCAAAAGCAGCTTAAATGACAGACTGAAAGTCCCAGTGAGGCCTGCGACAGAAGCACACGAGCACGCTGACATTCCATATGCTGCAGATTATACTGCATACTGAAACAGTCAAACTGCCCAAAACAGCAGAACCCTCAGACAGACAGACAGATAGACAGAACCCTCAGACAGACAGACAGACAGACAGATAGAACCCTCAGATAGACAGATAGAACCCTCAGACAGACAGACAGAACCCTCAGACAGACAGACAGACAGATAGACAGATAGAACCCTCAGACAGACAGACAGACAAATCCCTCAGAGAGACAGACAGACAGACAGATCCCTCACAGAGACAGACAGACAGATGGAACCCTCAGACAGACAGTCAGATAGAACCCACAGACAGAAAAACAGAACCCTCACAGACAGACAGACAGATAGACAGACAGATAGAACCCTCAGACAGTCAGACAGACAGACAAATCCCTCAGCGAGACAGACAGACAGACATATCTCTCACAGAGACAGACAGACAGATAGAACCCTCAGATAGACAGACAGACAAATCCCTCAGCGAGACAGACAGACAGACATATCTCTCACAGAGACAGACAGACAGATAGAACCCTCAGATAGACAGACAGACAGACAAATCCCTCAGAGAGACAGATACCTCAGAGAGACAGACAGATAAAACCCTCAGACAGACAGATAGAACCCTCAGACAGACAGACAGACAGATAGAACCCTCAGACTGACAGATCCCTCACAGAGACAGACAGACAGATAGAACCCTCAGATAGACAGACAGACAGATCCCTCAGAGAGACATACAGACCCCTCAGAGAAATAGACAGACAGACAAACAGACAGATAGACAGAACCCTCAGAGAGACAGACAGACAGACAGGTAGGCAGACAGACAGTTAGACAGAACCCTCAGACAGACAGACAGATCCCACACAGAGACAGACAGATAGATCCCTCACAGAGACAGACAGAATCCTCAGAGAAAAAGACAGACAGACCCCTCAGAGAGACATACAGACAAACAGACAAATAGATAGAACCCTCAGACAGACAGACAGATAGACAGAACACTTTAAGAGAGAGAGACAGGCAGACAGACAGATAGATAGAACCCTCAGAGAGACAGACAGACAGACAGGGTTTAATTGTTCCAAAAGTAGGCAAATTAATTTTTAGGGAATTTAAAT
The DNA here is from genome assembly GCF_019703515.2 of Myxocyprinus asiaticus. NCBI lineage: Eukaryota > Metazoa > Chordata > Actinopteri > Cypriniformes > Catostomidae > Myxocyprinus > Myxocyprinus asiaticus. The sequence continues at coordinate 1,526,273 of NC_059352.1, forward strand.
ATTGTATTTACACATTTAATTGTTAATTTGTGTAATTTTGCATCAAAGTTTTTTTTTTGTTTTTTTTTTTATTTTATCTCCTTTTCTCCCAATTTGGAATGCCCAATTCCCACTATTTAGTAGGTTCTCGTGGTGGCGCGGTTACTCACCTCAATCCGGGTGGTGGAGGACAAGTCTCAGTTGCCTCCGCTTCTGAGACTGTCAATCCGTGCATCTTATCACGTGACTCATTGTGCATGACACCACGGAGACTCACAGCATGTGGAGACTCATGCTACTCTCCACGATCCACACACAATTTACCACACGCCCCACTGAGAGCGAGAACCACTAATCGCGACCACGAGGAGGTTACACAATGTGACCAATGTTTTTTTGATGGACTATTTTTTATTATACCACGGGTCTGTTAAATGCTTGATTTTGTTTGGTTGACAAACGTTCTAAGGTGTGCAATTATTTTTCAAGTAAACGAACAGCTATGAAGCAGTTTCAGGTCTCGACCGCATAACAGTTCCATATCACTTCACCAAATTATTTAAGTTATTTCAAAGAGCTGTACAGACTACCACAGCAAAATAACAAAATAAAACAAAGTCATTGGTTAAGTACATCATTGAGGCCGCATTACCACCTCGGGGTGTACATTATTTTTCAATAATTCAATGTCTGTCCTCAATTATTCCTTACCAAATTAGCGTGTTAAATTGACAGTCTTAATAGAGAGATCAGAATAGAAAAAAAAGTGTTTTATAATCTGACCTGATTCACCTGCCAACCATTGGCATCATGAGTAATGTAGGTGAAGTCAGGGGAGAGCTGAAAGAGAAGGTGAAGCAATGTTCTCACACACATTTATGAAGAAACAGTCAGATTGAAACTAACCATTAAAGATATATAGTAGAAAAACTTAACAACAACAGCTATACTTCTCTGAAATGAGTCAGTGAAGTATTGACAAATCAATCTACACCACACCTGATATTTACAGTATAAGACTTTAAAACAATCAGACTCATTGTTTTAATAACATAAAATACTTTTGGTACACATTTCCAAAAGACGACACATTACATATGGCAATACAGCAGCTTTTAAAGCAGCTACATATCATTTCTGACTCATGAAACTCGATCTCTCTTCCTCTTTGAAAACACAAAACATTACACTGATCTTACAGAGCAGCAGATCTCGTCCATCCGTCTGAATAATCTAATCCAGCAAACTGAAGCTGCTGATGAACTCACTTTCTCTTGAAAAAGAGCCTCACCTCAGTCCATCTCACTGCACTTTAAACTTCCCCTTTACAGGAGGAAGAAGGCAACATCCATCTCTAACTATTTATCTCGCTCTCTCTCACTCTAGCTGTTGATCCACAGAATAAGGAAGTTGAGTATGGCGTGAAAAAGTCACATTTACACGCCCCAAAACGATACACTTAACTAATCTACATGAATTTCCTATACCAATTCTTGCATTAGTTAAAGTAATGGACCTTTGCAAGCATCTCATCAGGATTCAGTGCCCTTTGACCTTTATATATAAAGACTTGCAGATAGTGTCACAGAAGGCCACATTTTCTATTTAAGTATAGAATAGACTATAACTAATATTAAAGACCCCATGAAGTCAACATTTTTGTCCATACATGTACAGTTCGTATTTTTGGGCAAACAGGCCAACGATACTAATGGCTCATCATGAACTCACGGGGGCGTATAATATATTATAATATATTATTCAATATGTCCCGCACAAACTTCCTGTTTCAGTGGGGAATAGGTCAATGTCACTTTATTTATAAAGCACAACTAAAACAACAGCTGTTAACCAATGTCAATGTCAACTCAATAAAAATACATAAATAAAATAAACAATCCACAGCATTACACCTATAGGGCATAGACAAAACGGCAGAAAAGAAACATCACCTCACTGATTAAAAGCTATCGCAAACAGATATAAAATTGGATATAGTCGAGGCGGTTCTAATACTCACAGGAAGACTGTTCCAGAGTTTTGGAGCTGCTACTGAAAATGCTCGGTCCCCTCTAAGGGGGCTTTCACACTGGGAACGTTTGCTGCGGTCTGATTTCGAGTGCGATTGTTCCCGGTGCCCACCGCAGCGTTGGTCTGGTTTCACACTCACTTGATTCTATCGAACCCCGGTCCATTTGCGTTCATCTTACGTCATCACAAACACCTGAACGAGTACGCACCTGAATCCGAGTTGCTTTCACATTCACGCGAATCGCGCTACAGTTCCATTGCAACCGAACTCAGACCACCTCCTACAAGGACCAAAGACCAAGTTTTAATCTGGTCCTTGGCACTACTAAAAGTCTCTGATTTGAGGATCTCAAAGATCTCCCTGAGCAATGTTCTGACAAGAGATCTGTGAGATAGGATGGCGCCAGACCACTGAGAGATTTAAAGACCATTAATAGAACTTTAAATTCAATTCTATAGCGTACCGGCAGCCGGTGTAGTGATATCCATGTAGGTGTGATGTGTTCATACTTCTTAACTCCAGTTAGGAGTCTGGCTGCTGCATTTTGCACCATTTGGAGCCTAGAAAGGGAAGCTTGACTAATACCTGTATAAAGTGAGTTACAATAATCGAGCCGAGACGTGATAAAAGCATGGATAGCCCTCTCAAAGTTCTTAAAAGACAGGAAGGTCTCCACCTTTGCCAGTGATCTTAGATGGAAAAAGCTGGATTTGACCACAGAGCTGACTTGTTTGTCAAATTTCAGGGCACTATCCATACAGACTCCCTCGTTTTTTTACACATGGTTTTACATATTGAGATAGAGGCCCAAAATCAATGTTAGATGTTTTTTGGGTCTCAGAGAGGCACCTCAGCCTTACTTTCATTTAAAGAGCACCTATTATGGTTTTTCAAATATTATCTTTCATGTAGTGTGTTATATAGCTGTTTGTGAATGTAAAAAAGTCTGCAAAGTTTCAAAAATCAAGAATCAAGCTATTCTTGAACTCGATATGGACTAAAGTGTCCAGACTGTTTAATTCTGACATTTTTTTAAGTGTTGCCTCAAGCATATGGCTGAACCCCAAACTATGCATCAACAAGTCCCCTTTTTGCTGGTCAGAGTGGATTGGGAGGGGGGTTACTACACTCGGTGACCTATATGAGAGTGTGGTGTTGAGATCCTTTTAAAATTTGGTTCAACTTTTTGGGATTCCTAGATCTCAGTTCCATAAGTATTTACAGCTGCGTCACCTGCTCTGTACTGTTTTTGGGAGTGGTTTACACCCTCCTAAAGCAGCAGATACTCTGGGAGAGGTGATTACTGCTTTTGGAAAAGGTCACGAGGCATCAGTGTATTACTCCCTACTAATTCAGAGTATGGGAGACGGAACTTCAACTTCTCTTAAGAGATTATGGGAGAAAGATTTAAATTTGGTATTGGAGGAGGGACAGTGGGCTGGGATTCTAAAAAATGTCAAATCTGCATCCAGAGACGCAAGGGTTCGCCTCATGCAATTTAAGATTTTACATAGAGTCTGTTGGACCCCCTCTAGATTGCATAGGCTTGGTCTTAAAGACACACCCACCTGCTGGCGATGTCAATTAGAAGATGGAGACACAACCCATGCCTTTTGGGGATGTGTTAAGATGCAGGAATTTTGGATGAGGATTCAGAGTTTTATGTGCGAGGTTTTGGCCTCTCAAATTTTATTTTGCCCCAGACTCTGTATCTTGGGAGATGGGGCAGTCATTAATTTGGAGAATAAGCACGTGAAAAACTGGGTCCTGTCTAGTGTTATGATCGCCAGACAGATCACTTTGAGGAGTTGGAAGTCGGCTGGAGCGCCCCCTTTTCAGGAGTGGTGTTCACAGATGGCCAGAGTGGCAGCTCTTGAGGAGGGGGTATCCAGAAGACTGGGGAGTCTGGACATGTTTGAGAAGAAGTAGGGCAGATATCTGTCTTTTTTGGAGGGCTCTCGGGGAGGGACAGTGGAGAGAGAGGTGTACGGGTTTTATGTGTGTGATTTGTTTTATTTATTTTATTTTTATTTTTTTATTAATTTATTTATTTTGTTTTAGTTGTGTGTCTATGGTTGTGTGACCACTGGGGTGTTGTTGGGGGTCGGGTGGGGGGTGGGGGTAGTGAGTGTTGTATATTGATTCTGTATGTGTGTGTTCTGCTACGTATATATTTAATGGTTGAATCAATAAAAAGTTATTGACTCCCAATAGAAAGAACTGATTCTGAACACCTGAAACGAGTCGTTAGTAATTCCAGACTTACTTCCTGTACTAACCTACGTAATTTGGTAACAAAAAACCCACCTCTGGTCTTCATTGGCGGCTCGCGAACAGCTCTGACCCGCCCTCAAACACTACACTAAGCAGTAGACCAATCACAACAGACTGGGACATCTGACCAATCAGAGCAGAGCATGCTCTCTGAAAGGAGGAGTTTAGAATGAATCCTTTAGAACGGATCATTGAACGAGTCCATTTTTTTAAATTAAAGTGGTTTTTGACCTTGGATGCATGTGAATATATTATATGAGAACTTTAAAACAAAATTAGGCACGTTTAAAAACCATAATAGGTGCTCTTTAAATTTAGAATGTTTAAGGACAGCCAGGCCTTTAGATTGGATAGACAGGCTAGGAAAGTGTCTAAGCAGTTTGTGTTTTGTTTTAGCGGAAGATAGATTTGAGTATCGTCCACATAACAGTGGAACGAAATGTCATATTTTTTAAAAACCATGCCTAATGGGAGCATGTAAAGTGAAAATAAAATCGGGGCCAGGATAGAGCCCTGTGGACTTCCACAAGTAAGTGGGGCTACACTAGATGAGAATTCACCAATATTCACTGAAAATCTTCTGTTCTTAAAATAGGACTGGAACCACTTCAAAGCATTCCCTTGGATGCCTACAAAATGTTCTAAACGAGAGAACAGAACAATGTGATCAATTGTGTCAAAGGCAGCACTTATATCGAGGAGCACAAGCATTGAAAAATTACCAGAGTCCACAGTCAACAGTACATCATTTAACACCATAACCAGTGCTGTCTCAGTAGAGTGGTGTCTTCTGAAGCCTGATTGAAACATTTTACATATCTCATTTTCTTCCACGAAATTGTAAAGTTGCTGAAAAACCGCCTTCTCCAGTATTTTTGAAATAAATGATAGTTTAGAGACAGGTGTGAAATTTGATACAATTGTTGGGTCTAAATTTGGCCATTTAAGCAGTGATCAGGTACGGTTCCTAATTCAAGACTTCTGTTGATAAAATCTAAAAGGTTAGGCCCGATTGACTTAAAGACATCTTTAAAAAGCTTAGGAGGAATTACGTCAAATGAAGAGCCAGTAGGCTTCAGCTTATTTACAGTTTCCTGCAGAGAAGAAAGAGAAATCGCTGTGAATTGATTAAAAACCACATGACATGCAGGCAGACCAGCCAGAACATATGTGGAGGGTGTGATGTTCAGTCTTATGTCTCTTATTTTGTTAATAAAGAATTGCACAAATCACACAAAGCTGCCGACTCATGCTGAGGAAATACACTATATTGCCAGAAGTATTCGCTCACCCATCCAAATAATTGAATTCAGGTGTTCCAGTCACTTCCATGGCCACAGGTGTATAAAATGAAGCACCTAGGCATGCAGACTGCTTCTACAAGCATTTGTGAAAGAATGGGCCGCTCTCAGGAGCTCAGTGAATTCCAGCGTGGTACTGTGATAGGATGCCACCTGTGCAACAAGTCCAGTCGTGAAATGTTCTCGCTACTAAATATTCCACAGTCAACTGTCAGTGGTATTATAACAAAGTGGAAGCGATTGGGAATGACAGCAACTCAGCCACGAAGTGGTAGGCCACGTAAAATGACAGAGCGGGGTCAGCGGATGCTGAGGCGCATAGTGCGCAGAGGTCGCCAACTTTCTGCAGAGTCAATCGCTACAGACCTCCAAAGTTCATGTGGCCTTCAGATTAGCTCAAGAACAGTGCGTAGAGAGCTTCATGGAATGGGTTTCCATGGCCGAGCAGCTGCATCCAAGCCATACATCACCAAGTGCAATGCAAAGCGTCGGATGCAGTGGTGTAAAGCACGCCGCCACTGGACTCTAGAGCAGTGGAGACGCGTTCTCTGGAGTGACGAATCACGCTTCTCCATCTGGCAATCTGATGGACGAGTCTGGGTTTGGCGGTTGCCAGGAGAACGGTACTTGTCTGACTGCATT
>NC_059352.1:1537500-1555000 GCF_019703515.2 Myxocyprinus asiaticus
AGCCCCCTCGCGACACTGGGGCGTTCAAGCGAAAACTCGTTTTGTTTATCTAAAAACAGGTCCTCCACAGCGATAGTGACAACAGAACACAACACAGCTGCACAAAACAGAGAACAGAACTTACTAAACATGTCTGACGAGTTTGTAGTCGAAGAATTGATGCATTTCTATGCCCAGCCTTATTTTTTTCTCAGAAATCTCGGAAATCAAACAGAAACATAGATGAGGCTACAGGCAGCCACAGTCACACTGTGTCCTAACCTGACGGCAAACGACACATGATAAAAGGTATATTTTCTATAGTAATCAAGAGTTTTTGTCCTAACCAGCAGTGATGAGCAACAGTACATTCTATCTATCGTTTTCTATTTTTGGCATCGTGCGGGTAACTCCATCCGCTGTGAACTGGCACCGGTCCAAAAACTTTCAAAAAAATAAGGCTGGGCATAGAAATGCATCAATTCTTCGACTACAAACTCTTCAGACATGTTTAGTAAGTTCTGTTCTCTGTTTTGTGTAGCTGTGTTGTGTTCTGTTGTCACTATCACTGTGGAGGACCTGTTTTTAGATAAACAAAACGAGTTTTCACTTGAACGCCCCAATGTTGCGAGGGGGCTGCGTGAACTGTTGCTCTTGTGTCCTATCATGAACACACACAGGAGATCAACGGTCAGTGAATTTTCATTAAATACATTAGGTTTCAGTTTGTTTCTCACCAAATCTTATCGTATGCTTTCATAACAATCATGAGTCTCATGGAATAATTTATTAGACTTCTGAATTATACTTTTGTGTTCTTTTGAAGCTTGAAGAGGTGGTCACCATAAACTGCCATTGTATGACATCACTGAGCACAACATTATTCACAATTTCTCCCTTTGTGTTGAGAAAAAGAAAGAAAGTCATATAGGGTTATAACAACACACGGGTGAGTAAACAATGACTGAATTTTCATTTTTGGGGGAACCTTCCCTTTAAGTACACAGTCATGCATCTTTGTCTTTTTGTCTGATTATCAAATCATTTTTTGCTTCAAATCAAAGTTTGTAATGTTGTGATTCACCTCAGAGCTGGTTGGTTTGTTTCATGGCTTAGAACACTTTTATGAAGGATTTTATGAAATCCAAATGGAAAAAAATGAATGGTAAAAATACTTCTGGAACCAAGACGACTGAAAAAGTGGGTGGGCACTGAGCTATCAACAAAGCTCACTGCCTTGGTCTGATTGGGCAACAGTTGTTGCATTCCTTGATCTGACTGGTCACTCACCTTGTTTTGGCTACCGTTACTCTCACGGGATCGGCGTGGAGGTTTCCACGAGCGCTCTTTCGTAATGGTGTTGACGTAGTAAAAGCGTCCAGAACTGGGGTCACGGTACTGATCCCACAGCTGCATCGTTTGCAGGGGGCGTTGACCCGGTAACGGCTTGGGAGGCTCCGCCCACTGCCTCCTCCCTTGCTCCGACAGAGAGTTCTGGGAAATGTAGGGTGGAGATGAGAGCAGAGAAAGAAGGAGATGTGCAGTAAATATTACATGGTTTGTGGTGACTATTTATGCTTGCAACTATTTTTGATATTTCCTTTTAATATGTGACTTATTTGTGTATACAAGCCTAATTATTGTGTGTGTGTGTGTGTGTGTGTGTGAACATGTGTGCACGTCACTAAGTAAGAAAAGAGCTTGAAGCCACAACTGTCAAGAGGAAGTGAGTGAGAATGACAATATGAACAATAGAGAGACAGAGAGGTGAACCATTAGAAGCAACCAGACAAAATGTAAAAGGTTTGCTGATGTCACTTCCTGCGCTTTAGGCTGGTTGTGGTACAGCTGCACTTAAAAGCTTTGACTTCAGTGGATTACGGTGAATTTATTCTCTGTAAATCTGCACATCACCAACGGAGACTCTCCGTATGGAGAGATATTCATCCAGGGCAGGTTGAGGTGAGAGTGTGAACATCAGGATTACATAACTCATATCTGCTGATGACAAATACCACAGACAAACAGCAGGTGTACCTCTCTATCAACACTGGATATAAACTGCAAGAAACTATTAGAAAAATGTACAGTAAGCATTAGTGTAGTAGTGTATTTTTTTTCATGTAGTATAGCAATACCATGATATTAAAACCCATTTAATCCCAAGTGAAGACATGCATTTTCCTCCTTGGAAAGCCTTATGAAATAAACTACATGAGTTTTAGAAAGTTAGTCATTGTTTGAGCTTTATTTTTGGTCACAATTGTAATATGTGTGAAAATACAGAGTCAAATTTTGCTCAGTTCTTAATAAGACCCAATAAAAAATAGCAAACGATAAAGTATTAAATGATAAAAAAGTGTTAACCCTATAACGCCATGTGTATCAAATATGATCCACAATGTTTGATGGCTCCTGTTCTATTTCATTGCAGTCAACACACCACCATGTAGGTCAACCCCGCTAGTGGGTGAGCTGACAGGAGACCGTATATCAAATTAAATGTGCTCCACTTGTGCGCAATCAACCCCTACAAATACAGATGCGATACCGCTGGCACACTCTCTTTTTAACTAACTTTCTAAAACTTATGTAGTTATATACAGGTGCATCTCAATAAATTAGAATGTCGTGGAAAAGTTCATTTATTTCAGTAATTCAACTCAAATTGTGAAACTCGTGTATTAAATAAATTCAGTGCACACAGACTGAAGTAGTTTAAGTCTTTGGTTCTTTTAATTGTGATGATTTTGGCTCACATTTAACAAAAACCCACCAATTCACTATCTCAAAAAATTAGAATATGGTGACATGCCAATCAGCTAATCAACTCAAAACACCTGCAAAGGTTTCCTGAGCCTTCAAAATGGTCTCTCAGTTTGGTTCACTAGGCTACACAATCATGGGGAAGACTGCTGATCTGACAGTTGTCCAGAAGACAATCATTGACACCCTTCACAAGGAGGGTAAGCCACAAACATCCATTGCCAAAGAAGCTGGCTGTTCACAGAGTGCTGTATCCAAGCATGTTAACAGAAAGTTGAGTGGAAGGAAAAAGTGTGGAAGAAAAAGATGCACAACCAACCGAGAGAACCGCAGCCTTATAAGGATTGTCAAGCAAAATCGATTCAAGAATTTGGGTGAACTTCACAAGGAATGGACTGAGGCTGGGGTCAAGGCATCAAGAGCCACCACACACAGACATGTCAAGGAATTTGGCTACAGTTGTCGTATTCCTCTTGTTAAGCCACTCCTGAACCACAGACAACGTCAGAGGCGTCTTACCTGGGCTAAGGAGAAGAAGAACTGGACTGTTGCCCAGTGGTCCAAAGTCCTCTTTTCAGATGAGAGCAAGTTTTGTATTTCATTTGGAAACCAAGGTCCTAGAGTCTGGAGGAAGGGTGGAGAAGCTCATAGCCCAACTTGCTTGAAGTCCAGTGTTAAGTTTCCACAGTCTGTGAGGATTTGGGGTGCAATGTCATCTGCTGGTGTTGGTCCATTGTGTTTTTTGAAAACCAAAGTCACTGCACCCGTTTACCAAGACATTTTGGAGCACTTCATGCTTCCTTCTGCTGACCAGCTTTTTAAAGATGCTGATTTCATTTTCCAGCAGGATTTGGCACCTGCCCACACTGCCAAAAGCACCAAAAGTTGGTTAAATGACCATGGTGTTGGTGTGCTTGACTGGCCAGCAAACTCACCAGACCTGAACCCCATAGAGAATCTATGGGGTATTGTCAAGAGGAAAATGAGAAACAAGAGACCAAAAAATGCAGATGAGCTGAAGGCCACTGTCAAAGAAACCTGGGCTTCCATACCACCTCAGCAGTGCCACAAACTGATCACCTCCATGCCACGCCGAATTGAGGCAGTAATTAAAGCAAAAGGAGCCCCTACCAAGTATTGAGTACATATACAGTAAATGAACATACTTTCCAGAAGGCCAACAATTCACTAAAAATGTTTTTTTTATTGGTCTTATGATGTATTCTAATTTTTTGAGATAGTGAATTGGTGGGTTTTTGTTAAATGTGAGCCAAAATCATCACAATTAAAAGAACCAAAGACTTAAACTACTTCAGTCTGTGTGCACTGAATTTATTTAATATACGAGTTTCACAATTTGAGTTGAATTACTGAAATAAATGAACTTTTCCACGACATTCTAATTTATTGAGATGCACCTGTATATAAAATTAGGATAATTGAGACAGCCTCTGAGAGCCTCTTCTTCCTCGTACTTTTACCAAGTGCATGGATGCAGCACTGGTTCCGCTCCATCAGCGGGGAATTAATTAATTAAGCTTCGCCATACTCTCACTTTTCTCCAGGCACATTGCCTTGTGGAAGTGATAAGAATGCAGCAGGACAGTAATTCACCTCCAAACGTTCCTTCCAGCCAAGAAATAAGTCAGCCGGAGTGGGAAGATGGAGGGGAGGATGATGGAAGGCACAAGCCAAAAGGAAAAAAACACACCCGCAAGCGCAAGCATGTGGAAGTGCATGTGGAACATCTGCAGTGCCAAATGCAGGTAATGCAGGACACATTGCAGGGGCTTTTGTGTGCACAACAGTTGCCAACTGGTGTGGCGGACACAGGGAAATCAGCAGCTAAGCGTCCCCATCTCCATCCTGATGAGCTGTCCTTAGCAGCCTCAGAAACGTGGGATGGGGGGGATGGCCCTCCGAGGATGGACCCAGAGGATCTTTCAGATTCTGAGCTGGATGAAGATACTTCCCAGGCCTCAGATCCAGCACCTCTGGATCCATCAGATAAAGCTGTGATTTCTAGAGTGGCAGAGCACGCTTAGGTGCCGGTATCGGCCTCTGTATCTACGACATCGGTTTTTGATAGAGGCTCCCAGCGCCGAAAATCGGAGGAGTTGCTGATCCTTCCTGATTTTGTGGCGGAGCTACAATCCTCCTGGAAGGCACCTAGCACTAGCGCATTACCCAAGACACAGCTGGCCAATGTGGAGGGGCCTACATTTGCTATGTTGGCTGGAGCAACAGCAAGGGCAGGTAAAGATACAACTCATCCAGACAAGCGCTGCATGGTTGTGGATGTTCAGCTGCGTAAAGCGTACCAGGAATCGTCTATGGCTGCGAGACTTTCTGGTACAAGTTCCCTCTTGCTGGTCTATTTGGAGGGCTTGTTACAGGACTTGGGGTCCATTGCTCCCATTGATGAAATACCGGAGATGCTGCGAGTGGTGGACATGCTGATCCGGGGTACCAGTGCACATGCTGGGGCACTTGGCCAGTCCATGGCTTCAGTGGTCCAAGCGTGCCACCAGGTTTGGCTGTCTCAATCAAATGTGTCTGACCAGGATTGTGCTGCAGTGGTGGTCGCTCCGGTTGTGCCAGGGGAAGTCTTTGGCCCACTGGCCCTAGAACAATCACGCAAGGCAAGGGAGCTGACGTGCGGTGGACAGGCGAAAGGGTGGCCTATGGCAGCTGGAGGCTGGGGCCATTCAGCCTCGTCTATTCAGGGCTGGGGAGGTTCACAGCGGACTTCGATCCAGAGATCCTCAGCTAACCTGAGCCAGGGGAGTCGTCACTCCTTTCGCCAGCAGCATCCGGCAAAGCCGGCAGACATGCGACCTATGGGACGCCGGTCTCAGCAATGACGGCTGTCAGCCTCCGGTGTCTCACTTTACACCTCAGCATCTGGCTCACTGGTGCCAGTGTACCCAGTGCCCTTGGGTGCTCAATACCCTAGGTTCAGGGTACAGGCTCCAGTTCAGAGCCAAGCCCCCACGCTACCGGGGTATTGTCCCAAAAGTCTTGGGAGGAAATGCGGAGTGCAAATCCCTCTCAGCAGAGGTCTCAACACTTTTGTGAAAAGGAGCAGTAACACTCCTGCCCTCACAGTTGGTAGGGCAGGGGTTTTATTCCACCTACTTTCTCATTCCAAAAAAGGATGGGGGCTGGCGTCCCATCTTGAATCTGAAAAGGTTCAACCGGTACCTAAAACAACTACCTTTCCACATGTTGAACCTGTCAACCCTCTTCACGAGTATAAGGCAGGGGCACTGGTTCACCACGGTGGACCTCCGAGATTCCTATTTTCATATTCCCACCCACAGAGATCACAGGAAGTACCTCTTTCAATTTTTTCTTTCAAGACAGCACTTACAAGAACAAGGTTCCTCCCTTTGGCCTGTCTCTATGAATAATGTTAAAGCATTACATTGTTATATATTCTTTTCTTTTCTAAGAAGGAACTAAATGCATTTTGACAGGAATAGAAGTATATATAGAGTCAAATTTCAGCACTTTCAAAATCTGCAATTAAATCACAATTAACTATGAAAAATCACGTGATTAATCGTGATTAAATATTTTTTAATCGACTGACAGCACTAGTTTTTTAGACTTAGCTTAAATAGAGAAAGTAGGCACACACTAATGGCCCGTAAGTGAATAAAACACGGTATAATAACAATTTTGTCGAGGTCTCGGAGAGAAGCACTGAACAAACACATCTAGTCCATACGCATGCGCACTAGCGTCTCGACAGCACTAATTTTAATATCTTCTTTTTATGGAATATTGACTCCAATTGTGCCAACTGTGTAAACATTTTCTCATGGCATCAAGATCATTTATACTTGACAACTTTGTGTAAAATATATAACTCTTTTTAGACCTTTAACCCTTTAAGCCAGCGGGCCCGCGATAAAAAAAATTATTGTTAAAATATTAATAACTACAGTCTTCACCAACACAAAACAGGTATCGCTTGAAAGCTTAGAAGCTCTACTTTCCAATGCATGTATGCATTATGACTAAAACTGAACAAGTGCTTTAAAATTTGCAGACAAATCAGAAGCGTTCTGTTATGATAATTTATGAAAAATGTTGCACTGTACATATTATTGCAATCAGTAAAAACATCAAACTGATAAAATAGTCATGTGTCATATGTTGTTGGAAAGCTCTCAAAGAGTAGAATACAACCAGATTATTTGTTTTACTCAATGACAAAAATATAGCGAGTAATAGCTAAGTAAATGTCTTTGACAATTATGTTGGTGTTGCTTATACGCCACATTTTCCCTTATAACTTCACAAAAAATAAATGGAACATAAAATAGCACAATAGCACTCCTCTTACTTAGAGGAGGTGATTATCTTTCAAAGGAGTCCACACACAAGATAATCAGATGTATAGATCATTAGATAATCCACATGAAGCACAATGTTACATATGACCACCAGGAGATGGCGCCAAATACATGACACAGACTCAATGATGACTCAAATGACACAGAATGAAACTCATTCTGTGAAATCTCATTACTAAAATCATGTCTGCATGCTATGCAAACCTTTAGTCATTGTTGTGTTTACATGTGTAATTCTTATGTACAATTATTATGTTTTATTTGTTTGGAGACGTTTTTGTAGACTAGGATAAATAATTTTTGTAATGCTATAACTTTTGATTACTTTGTCGTATCAACACCAAATTTTTCTCAGTTACAGTTTTTTTTGGAGCCACCTTTTGTCACAAATGTCACAAATGTAACCAGTGGAATTAAATGTTTGAATGGTTTGAAGCACCTTGTAGTACCACATAAATACCATGGTACCTGTATATGGTGATCATTCAGTACCATGGTATATATCAAAGTACCATAGTATTACCATCTAATACCATCACTGTACCACCAAAGTTCTTTTTGTTCTTTAGCACCTGTAGTCTATGCAGAATTACAGCATGCGTCTTTCTCTAGGTTGAATAAAAGTCAGTCAGTTAGGGTTAGGGTTAATTTGCTTGAATTGTGACTGTGTGTTGTAGGGGAAACAGCTGGCAGTTGAAACAAAGACCTAAACATTTTTCCACTGAGGGCACCTACAGTATGTGTATTTTTATATATGTGAGTGTTTGGGCATGAGCGCGTTTGAGTGTCAGTCACACCCTGGAAACACATGCAAATGCACAACAAACATGCACAAGCTTTTATCGCTTATACATGCAAGAATTGTCCATATACTTTTTGGGGCCACTGTAGGAGATTAAAATAAACGTGGTATTGTTTAGTACTTGCATACACATGCAATTTTGTATTTATAGTATTTATAGTATTTTCACCTCTTCCGAGTTCTCTACGCTGAAATTATTTTTTTTGGTGAATTAAACATAGCAGAAAAAAATAAAAGTACTTTTTACATCAAACACATAAGTTTAAGCGTGAATTTGAAAATATGAAGTAAATTCTACATTTGTACTTAATTCAAACATGCTCTAGCTTATAAATAAATATTATTTATGATTGTTTGTTATCTTTACAATGCATCATCATCCTAAATACTATCTAATCCTAAAGTAGAAAATCTTGTCAGATTAATCCACTAATTTGAGTAAATTTCACAGGTAAATTAAATTACATAATTTTTCGAAGATGGGGTTCCCAGCATGCAACAGGGTTGAATAATTCATGAGCTTGCATGGTTTCACTGTTTGCAAGTTAAATTACACCGTTTTTATTGTTGACTTTGTTGTCACATTTAGGAACTTCTTGTTTAGTAAAGTTGCGAAGTTAATTTTCTACTCAAAATTACCCGTTCATGATCAAAAAGATGATCTGTTGATTGATACCATCATCGGGTTTTGTGCAGTAAGTCTTTAGGTTTCTGTGCACAGCTCCGGATTTTGTTTCTTTCACCATTAAAGCAAGATATTGTTGCCTAAAAGATTACATAGCATGCATTGAGGTGTCATGTGGTACATGACTAAGTATGTTAAAATGCACTGAAATGCTAGTACACTTTTAAAAGCACTGCTTAAGTAAAATGTACAAGCAAATGAGTAAAGTTTACTTGAAACAGAATATTGCAATGTAAACTTTACTTGAGAATTTCTCATTTAAAACCACCAAGATTTGTTTGTAGTCTTTACTTGAAAATATGGTTTGTTAAATTTGCTAGCAATTTCTGTGAAATTGTTCCTAGGGTTTTTTTTTTAAGAAAATGCTTTTTCAGTGTACATGACAATATTCTAAATTCGGCTATAGGACTGTAATGCTATGTCTATCATTAAACCAATAACGCTACTAATCAGGTGTGTTCAGCTACTTTATGTAGAAAAGCGCAGAGCACAGTTTGTCTCAAAATGTCTCATCAAATTCTCCCAAGAGCAAATTGACTCATTTGTGTCTATTATTTTTTCTCCCAGGCAATTTTAGGAGAAACAAGTGATGCTGTTGGCCGACCTCTTTAGCTCAGCCCTGATCACAGGCGGGCAGGTCCGTCAGGCACAGACTGGTACCGCTGTGTGTGTTGTGTAACGGCTCATCTGTTCTTGATCGGCTAGAAAAAGTATTTTCCTGGCACACCACGATCGCAGCTCTCAGTAGGGATTATTTTTAAGGATCTACTAAAGAGCTTGTTTAAAATTCACAATCCAGCACTTCTGTGAAATATTTGGGTTTAAATCAGTTTATTTTGTGTATTTGTGTGTGTGTGTGTGTGTGTGTGTGTGTGTGTGTGTGTGTGAGTGTGGGCGGGTTTGGGTGGTTTGAGGACTTTCTTTAGGTTATAAACTGGTAATTACAAGGGTATTATGCTATAAATGTGGTTTATTATAAATTGTGGACATTTCTAGTGTCCCCATAATTTAAATAGCTTAAAAACATACTAAACGATGTTTTATTGAAAATGTAAAAATGCAGAAAGTTTTTTGTGAGGGTTAGGTTTAGGGGTAGGGTTAGGGTTAGGGGATAGAATCTATAGTTTGTACAGTATAAAAATCATTATGTCTATGGAGAGTCCTCATAATGATAGCTGCACCAACATGTGTGTGTCTGTGAGTGTGTGTGTGTATGCATACTGTGGGGTTCACAAGTCTTGAGTCCAAAATGCTACTTTTTGGATGTTTCTAATTTAATACATTTTTTAAAATTACAATAACAATAAAAACTAGATTGAAAAGTTTGTAGACAAACTTTATGATGGCTTGAAAAAGCATTGTCTGAAAGTTTTAAAAAAAAGTTTAAAAGCTTGGAGTTTTACAGACAGACAGACAGACAGAGATACAGATTATGATAGATAGATAGATAGATAGATAGATAAGTGTAACTATCATTGTTTTAGCATGTTGCTAGGATATGGTAGCATGTTGCTAGCATGTTTTAATATGTAGCTAGGCAATGCTAGCATGTTTCTAGGCATTATTAGAATGTTTTAGCATGTAGCTAGGCATTGCTAGCATTTTTCTAGCATGTTTATCATGAAGCAAGGTGTTGCTAGCATGTTGATAGTCATTGTTAGCATGTTTTAACATGTAGCTAGGCAATTCTATCATAGTACTAGCATGTTATAGCATGTAGCTAGGCATTGCTAACATGTTTCTAGCCTGTTTTAGCATGTAGCTAGGCATTGCTAACATGTTGCTATCATGTTTTATCATGTACCTAGGCATTGCTAACATGTTGCTAGCATGTTGCTAGCATGTTTTAGCATGACAGACAGATAGATAGATAGATAGATAGATAGATAGATAGATAGATAGATAGATAGAATAGAAAGAGGTGACAGACAGACAGAGATACAGATGATGATAGATAGATGGTACTAACATGTAATAGCATGTAGCTAGGCATTGCTAACATGTTTCTAGCATGTTTTAGCATGTAGCTAGGTATTGCTAGCAACATGGTAGCATTGCCTAGCTACATGCTTAAACATGCTAGCAACATGGTAGCATTGCCTAGCTACATGCTTAAACATGCTAGCAACATGGTAGCATTGCCTAGCTACATGCTTAAACATGCTAGCAACATGGTAGCATTGCCTAGCTACATGTTTCTAGCATGTTTTAACATGTAGCTAGGCATTGCTAACATGTTGCCAGCATGTTTAAGCATGTAGCTAGGCAATGCTACCATGTTGCTAGCATGTTTTAGCATGACAGACAGACAAACAGACAGACAGATAGATAGATAGATAGATAGATAGATAGATAGATAGACAGATAGAAAAGAAAGTGATTACAGACAGACAGACAGACAGACAGATAGATAGATAGACAGATAGAAAAGAAAGTGATGACAGACAAACAGACAGACAGACAGATCGACAGACAGATAGACAGAGAGAAAAGTGATGACAGACAGACAGACAGATAGATAATAGACAGACAGACAGATGATAGATAGATTGTATGTGTTCAAGTGTTTTGTGTGAACTGAGTCGCTTTTGACCTGAATGTGGCTTTAATCCCTGATTACTGAGTTTAAAGACACGAGGAAACCAGAAACTAGGCTCTGTTATTAAACCTATTGAGCTGCCTTGTTGTCTACAGACTACACAGGCAGCATTCTAACTCAAATGAAACCTAATTTGGACTGATTCAGAACATTCTACATAGGCAGCAACTCAACAATCCACGCAACTAGTGTTCATCATGAAGCACACAGGAGACTTCACTGAGAATTGATAGTCAGGATTGAGTAGAACTGAACTGAGTTTGACGGTAGCATGCTGCTAAGCTAACACATAATTCTCTCATAAGCATAAAAATACAGTATCATCACACAAATATTGGGTAAAAAACGGCAAGCAGAAAAGGCCTTTAAAAGATCCTGTCTAGGTAGGCAGCTCACTGGGTTTTAGAACAGAGCCATAATGTGACAGTCAGAGTGAAAGATATAGCAAAAGAGAATTGAAGACATTATTTGCATAGTAATGAGAATGCATAAGAACATGGTAAAGAGTGTAATAGATGCAAATATTCCATTCATAAGTCACTCGTAAAATGTAACGCCTCATTACAGCTCTCAGCCGATGAGTGTCACCCGTCCCTGCAGAAGAGACGAGCTCACAACAGCATGAATTTCCATACTGATACAAGCTGATTAATGATGGCTGCACGGTCCCATACTTTTTGACCAATACATTTCCATGACCTTTCCATGCATTCTTGTAAAGGGATTTTTAAAAATCATTTTATAGAGATTACTGGGACGGATTTCCATTTGTATCTCATGTCCTAATCTTTTGATTAAGTACAGGTGCATCTCAATAAATTAGAATGTCGTGGAAAAGTTCATTTATTTCAGTAATTCAACTCAAATTGTGAAACTCGTATATTAAATAAATTCAGTGCACACAGACTGAAGTAGTTTAAGTCTTTGGTTCTTTTAATTGTGATGATTTTGGCTCACATTTAACAAAAACCCATATAATATAATATAATATAATGGTAATGCTTTACAATAAGTTTCTGTTTGTTAACATTAGTTAACGATAATAGTTCATATGAAATTACAATGAATAATATTTTTACAGCATGTATTAATCTTGGTTAATGAAAATTTCAGCATATCCTAATAACTTTTTTTAATTAAAAGTTGTATGTGTTTTATACATTAGTTAAAGTATTCTGAACTAACATGAACTGTGCGATAATTTCCATTTGTTTTTAAGTTTTAAAGAAAAAACATCCCTATTTTATTACATGATTCAAAGTTAAACTTGAATAAATGACTTCATAAGGTGTATGAAGCACAAATACACATTAAATAGTATGATAATTTGTATATACGACAATTAATCATCATAATCGCAATTATTTGAATGACAATTAATCGTCAGCCAAATGTAATTATCATGCACCAGCATCTAAAATACAACATATACTGGAGACCAGCTACAACTGTGTCTTTATCAGTTTCTATTGTAATTAAATTAAAAGGTGCAGTGTGTTTCCAAACAAATTTCCCGAACATTCCCCCATCTTCCATTGGTCAGAAAACCGATAGTCCCGCCCCAAAGTCACCCCATTGGTTGAATCAGAAGTTTTCTGTTCAGGTGTTCAAACAAACAGATCAATGCTCAGAAAGCATCATAGTTAACACTCTTTTGATTAAGTGAAATACTTTACTTGGGTTGCACATATTTAAAAAATAATGTTTATTAACACTGAAAGCTTTTCTGTGAAAAGCGTTTTAGAAAGTAACAAAAGTAATTAGTAATGTGATTTTTTTTCGAGGAACTAGCCAAAAAAACCCTGAATGAATTATTGATAGTTGACTATGAACTCTAAACTGAGATATGAGAAAGTATTTTAACATTCCCCCAAAAAATGACACTAAATTGTTGTGTGTGTTACCTGTATGTTTCCCTCTGTATGTCGGTGTGCAGTGCTGCTCATGTCCCATTGGCTGTAGAATTTGCTGGGGCCGGTTATACTAGGTTTAGAGCAGTTTGTGTCCTGGTACGGGTTCTGGGGTAGATGACTGGAGCTTTGGCTGCGTGCGATTGGGCCTCCAGGACTCAGAAACCCTCCTGGAACCGTGAGGTGACCCGAGGGCGATGCAGAGGAACCAGAGAGTGGTAATGATAGGAAATGCCCTCTTACAGACACTCCACCAACACGTGTGTCCATCAAAGCACTGCTGCTGTTGAGATTCTCCATAGAACGACAGAGCTGCTTATCAGGCACTTAAGAAACAAAGAAAGAAAACCAGGACAAAGCATGAAAATTCACTCAAAACGTCAAATAAAAAATGTTGTGGCTTGCTCGACACAAGGGCTGGGTTTCTCCAACTGCCTTACCATACGATGCATATCCTTATACAGTTGCAATCGACATTATTCAACCCCCCCCCAAGACAGTAAGGATTTACAAAGGTAAGCTTTTCTGATGACCCAGAATTTTTCAACTTTACATCTATATCAGTGGAGTGACACATTCAAAGTCATAGTGTGAATATATAACCTAATATTTCTAAATAGCAGGATTTTTTTTAAATATAGCCATGTCATAATTATTCAACCCCTATTGCATGTAGCTGTTAATATGTAAGGCTACACAAGTAATTGTTTTAAAACAAAATTAAGTCATCAATCTGCAATGGCACTTATTTAAGTTTAGCGTTGTAAGCAAAAATGTATTTCTATGCAAAAAATGCAATTAAAAATAAGCTGTCTCAAAAGCTAATCGAGGAGATTATTTCATTACACAAGAAATGGCTAAATGTAAATTTCCAAGGCACTTCAATTTCCAATACACAAAGTTGGCAGCACCATTCATACATTTTTTTAATTATGGTACAACAGCAACCTTCTTGGGGTGTGGAAGAAAGCAAAACTTCACCAAGGGAAATGTTGACTTGAATATTCAAGAAGTAATTAGGAAAGACCCGTGGAGTCCTGGAAGAAGGTTTTATAGACGTATGACACTAAACAGAAAATGAGTTTTACACCCATGGGTCAAGGTGATGACAAGAATGACACCATCCCCACAGTCAAGCGTGGAGGTGGGTCAGTCCTGTTATGGGGGTGTTTTGCAGCAGCAGGAAACGGCTATCCTGACTATGTGACTGACACCATGGATTCTTTCAGGTATCGGGCCATTTTGGCATGAAAAGATGCCTTCAGTGTGTAAATTGAAGCTCGGTGATCACTGGAATTTCCATCAAGACAATAACACCAAGGATACATCCAAGTTGTCCAAAATCTGGTTCAGGGATAGGTCATGTCCTTAAATGGCCCTTTCAGTCCATCATTAAAATCCCATTGCAAACCTTTGTTGGGATTTCAAGGAAACAGTGGCAACACAGAAACCAAAGAATATCAATGAGCCGGAAGCTTTTGCTCATGAGAAATGTGTAAAGTGTCCGAAACCTGAGAGCACTTACCTGAAACATTTATTTGATGTTATTAAGGATAAAGGATGCTCCGCAAATGATTGACTTTGGGGGTTGAATATTGTTTACGACATTTGTGGAGAGAATTAGTTATTTTTTATTTTAAAATGTGGGTAAACTGAACTCTGTTCTCAGAATCACTCAAATGTGTATTCAAACTTACTTTGACTGTTTACTGAGGTTTTAGTTGATGTGTTTTTATTCACATCACCAGAATGTATTGCTGGTCAGGGGGGTTGAATAATTTTGATTGCAACTGTACATGTCACGTTTAAAAACATTGCAATGCACCTCAATATCATAATTGGATTGCATTTGAAACTAGGGCTGGGTATTGATACAGACTTCTCAATGTCAATACTATTTGACTTAATTCCTATTCATTTAGGTATATTTTAATTATACAGATAATGGGGGGCTTGGGTATCTCAGTGAGTATTGACGCTGACTATCACACCTGGAGTCGTGAGTTTGAATCCAGGGCGTGCAGAGTGACTCCAGCCAGGTCTCCTAAGCAACCAAATAGGCCCGGTTGCTAGGTGAGATTTTGTGAGGTTTAAGCTTAAAACAAGAAGAAAACATTTAGACAAATTAAGTTTATTTTTCTTACCTCTTTGGCAAATATTTTTTTCTTGTTTTAAGCATAAACCTCACTAAATTTAGATTTCTCTGAAAACAACTGTTAATATCTTTGTAGAGCCGAGGAGGGCGGGGCCGGGCTGGAATGAGACACACCCGGTCCCCAATCAGCCTGATGGGGCGTGCGAGGGATAAAGGCGGCCGGGGACGACAGCTCGAGAGAGAGAGAGAATTACAGACAGCTGTACTGTGTGTTTTTGGTTGTGTGTTGTGTTTAAGTTGTTTATTAAATTATTATTTATATTATTAAGCCAGTTCTCGCCGCCTCCTTTCCACTGAACCCCCTTACACTGGTGCCGAAACCCGGGAAGGAGGAGGGATTCCCGTCGCAGGGTCCTCGACACTGCCGTCCACCCACGTGCCCCACTGAGAGCGAGAACCACATTATAGCGACCACGAGGAGGTTACCCCATGTGACTCTACCCTCCCTAGCAACCGGGCCAATTTGGTTGCTTAGGAGACCTGGCTGGAGTCACTCAGCATGCCCTGGATTCGAACTCGTGACTCCAGGGGTGGTAGTCAGCGTCAATACTCGCTGAGATACCCAGGCCCCCAACTGACATAAACTTTAAAGTGAAAGTAAAAGATTGCTGTTGGGACTTTAAAAATCAAATCATCATTGCAATCATTCTGAAAATGCATATTTTTCCCCAGCACTAATTGAAACTTCGTCAAATGTATAAGAGAGACCCAGTGTATCATCGAGAAATAAAATTAGAAACACTTAAAAAATACAAATATATCGAAACTAGGATCTAAAGTTTGGCATCATTGACGTCAAACATGATGCAACGTGACTTCTCGTGACATATTTGAATATACGTGAGCACAAATGAGAATTTCCAGTGAATTTATTGAGTATATTTTTGTCTGTTTTTTACACAAAGCCATTGTATGACTTCAGAAGACTTGGAATACATCACACAAGTCACATGGACTACTTTTATGGTGCCTTTTGCACTTTTGGAGCTTGACAGTCTCTTTTCTTTGTATTCTTTCATTGTATGGAAAACAGCAGCGTGAACATTCTGCTAAACATCTGCTTTTGAATTCTACAGAAGAAGTGACATGAGGGTGAGTAAATGATGACAGAATTTACATTTATAGGTGAATTGTGTGTCTATGCACATATTTAATATTGGTTTTTATTGCTAAAACATTAATAAACATTATAGACACACACACACATATACACACAATATATAAATCATGATATATTTATACCTGAGCAGTCTTTTTGCATGCAGGGCGTGAGTGAACCACGTGGAATCATCTTAAATCTGTCACTTTCTGATTGCCTGTTGGGCTGCAAGGGGCAGAACTTGCTGACGGGCAACTCTATGACGTATGTGGCGGGCACATATATCGGTTTGGCCTTAACGCCCACCCCGACACTCCTCGCTTGCCACCAGTCTGCATTCGTCTTCTTTAGAAGCAGGAATCGCTCACCCTCGTGTATGGACACCGAGCGCCCGTCTGCACCGCGGTATGAGTAGTCATACAGCGCTTCCAGTACCACAGGACTCCCCAGTCTGGATCCGGCCCCCGACCCACCTTTACCCCCAATAGGGCTGCTCAAAGAGGGCACGATGGTCCCTCGACGCCAGCTGCCGGACAGCATGATTCTCAGAATGGGCACAGAGCGGGCAGTGGTCGGTCACAGATACCATCAGTTCTAGACAAGAGGCGGGCAGCGCCAGGCGACACCATAAGTGTCATGATCTAAAAAAGAGTGCAGAGGAGAAATGTGTTAAAAACATGATAAAAATTAGATATCATGTAAAAATGTGGTTTAACACCTTAAACTCCAAAGGGGTGTGCTATATCGCAAAACAAATTATGCTTAAAATGTTAAAGTCTCCGTGTACATAAGTCAGGCATATGAGGTATCATTTGAAAGGTTAGAATCTGAACTTTTCAGTGATAACCACCACTTCTGCATTTATGTTACTTAAAATAACAAAATAAGGCCTCAAAACATTCACGTTGAAAATTAGCGCCCCCTTGAGGTAATGGGGTAGAAATATTTATATGAAAATAAAAGTCCTTCACATAGCACATAAATGGACAAATCATATATCAAATGATTTGGGGAGGATCTCAGCTTTCTAATGACACCTAGATTGAGCTTGTAGTCCACTCAGAGGCCGAGATATTCAATGAAATATTGAGGGTGGTGCTTGAACTGAACATTAGACTGAATGTCTATGGACGAGCACATC
>NC_059352.1:1560000-1565000 GCF_019703515.2 Myxocyprinus asiaticus
GTATAAGCTGCACGTTGTCTATACAGCTGGAGTTTCACTTACTGCCCCCTGAAGAAAACACATGGTACTTCAAGCTTGAATTGCTCAGGAATCTTTCGTATTTCAGTCAGGGGACAGGATTAATTGTTTTAACGCGTTATTTTTTATATAATTAATCGCACTGAATTAACACATTAAATCGACAGCACTATTATACATATATATATATATATATATATATATATATATATATATATATATATATATATATATATATATATCACCAGATGCGGTAACCCTTCTATTGCGTTCAGAATCTGCAGACACCTTTCGCGTTCTCGGGTCAATTTTGACCCGGTGGAATTCAAGCTTATATATCATACATAACTTGATCATTTTCATCTAAAACTATATTGTAAGTCATTAATAGGTTCTTAACTGTTCATACATGTAAAAAGACTGATATTTTTGGCATGTTAACTGACAACTATAACAGTTATTAATTAATATGCCATTTTTATAATATACAATAAAATGTAAAAATTCTTTGACATTTCCGAATATACATTAACTACAGCAAAACCAGTGTGATACATGTGAAGACATCTATTTTTATCAACAGTTCTCTAAAATGTTATCCAAGTATAATATAATATTCAATTTATATTAACATCTAATGTGAGAATTACTAGTAATTTGAATGAATTTCTTGTCACTCATAACTGCTCAATACAACTTGGTGGTCAAAAGTTATAAAACCAACTATTTATTTTTCCAACTAAACTTCATCAGAACAACTGTACAACTCAAGTATACAACATTAATACTTCTTTTACTATAATTTAAGCAACATCTATTCTATTTACTTGCATGAACTGCTGAATGTTGATGTGTGAATATGCTGTAAGCTGGTTGGGCATCAGATGGTTGCAGAGTAAAAAGCCCTATTTAGACTAATATATGCATGAACTTTTGCTCTCATTAGCACCTTTGATTGTTTATTTGTTATGTTTGTTACATATGTCATGTCTGTTTTGTACAGGAATGTGTGTGTGTGTGTGTGTGTCCCAGTGAGGGACAAAAACATGTGTGTGAGAGTGTTTGGGAAAGAGGCTAAATGTAAGTAAAGTGTTTATTAGAAAAAATCGAATTCATAGACATAATAATATGTGTAAAGCCACAATTGATGCCCGGGTCAAAATTGACCCGTGAACGCAAAAGATGTAAAAATAAATAAATAAATAAATAGCTATATAGTGCATTCAGAAAGTATTCAGACCCCTTCATTTTGTTATGTTGCAGCCTAATGCTGAAATACTTTAAATTGTTTTGTTTTTTTCACATCAATCTACACTTCATACCCCATAATTTCAAAGCAAAAACCATATTATTGACCCTTTGCTAAGGTGCATCCCATTTCTCTGGATCATCTTTGAGATGTTTCTGCACTTTGATTGGAGTCCACCTGTGGCAAATTCAATTGATTGGACATGATCTGGAAAGGCACACACCTGTCTATATAAGGTATTACAGCTGAAAATGCATATCAGAGCAAAAACCAATAGTATCATACTTCTATGATACTTTTACAGTGTAATTCTTGAAGTTTGACAGCTCCTGCTTACTGTATGTTTTCATTGCATGGAAAAGAGCAGCTTGAACATTCTGCTAAACATCTCGTTTGGAGTTTAGTGGGTTTGGAACAACAAGACGGTGAGCAAATAATGACAAAAATTTTCATCTTTGCCTGAATTGTTCATTTTAACCTTTGAGATTGCTTTAAAATAAGATGTTTGTGTGTTAAATCTGTGTTCACTGATGGCAGTGTGTGTATGTGTGTTTGTGTGTGTGTGTGTGTGTGTGTGTGTGTGTGTGTGTGTGTGTGTGTGTGTGTGTGTGAGTGAGATCGAGCTCTCGTCTCTTTAATGTCCTGCTCCACTTTTGCCCTTCAGTATTTCTGCCCTGTTGCCGTGTGCGGTCTGGATCTCTGTTACCAGGACGAGTGTTAGATTCCACCAATAGAATTCCGCCTGTATTATTTTGACGCTGCTGATTGGCTAGTGTTGGAACATGATGTTGCCTGAAGTGATGCAAAGATTGTTGCATCTGTACACTCACTTTCAGTTCACAATTAGACGGTTTGGGTCTTTCTTCTATGAAGTTTAAAACTGCATTCTATTTTGAGCTGTACACAACACACTATGCTTGACTTGTTAATCGGTTGTGTTGATGAATGTATGTTTATTGTGGTTTGATTCTGCTGGGTCTTTATAGAGACTGGTGTCCACTAACCCACAGCGATCATGTATCGATGGATAAATCACTGAGGCGAACGGATCAACTGAGCTGCAGGCCTTTGAGTCAACGAAGTGACACTAATGTTTGTGTCCGGATCTATTAAATACAGTAACACTTTACAATAATGTTCCATTTATTAAGATTAGTTGATGCATTAGGTACCATGATCTAACAATGAACATTTTTAAACAGCATTTCCTAATCTTGCTTAATGTTAATTAATAAAAACAAATTTTTTCATTGTTAGTTCATGTTAGATTAATTTAAGATTAAATCATTTAATTTAAAAAATGTATTAGTAAATGTCGAAATTAACGTTAACCATGATTACGGAATGCTGTAGAAGTATTGTTAATTGTTATTCATGCTATTAAATGTAGTTAAAGATGCTAGAATTTCCCCAATCTGAGCTGTTAGATTAACCGCGCCCCCTTTTTTCCCAAACCCCGCCCTCCAAAGATACCAAATGAGCTTTATTGAGACCAACATGAGCATAAACGGTTGTTAAAAACAACAGCAGTAAAACAGCGCCCTCAACTGACAACTGTTATGAACAACACGGCATAAAAATGGCATTAAGCCTCAATAATTCGCTGCAACTACAATACTGTGAGAATGCGTAAAATGATTAACAGGTTGAAAGCGTCAGAGACCGTGGACACATTTTTGTTTGCTGTTTACAAAGACTACAGCTGTCACAGAGACCGGTGAGATATCTCACAACACTTATTTCAGTTATATATTTCAGGGAGTAGGAAAAGTTTTTGTATACCTTACAGCACCTTTAACTAATGTAAACACATGGAACTTTATTGTAAAATGTTACCAAAAATACATCAAAATTCAATTCACACAAAACAATTACTTGAACACACCTCTACATGTTTTCAATTTATGAGTTAAAAATGATTTAGATTTTTTTTAATTTTTTATAGGGCTTAAATAAAAAATGTCTAAGTGGAATAACTATCCGGAGACTAATAAATAAATAAATAAACAAACAAATTATTGAAGACTGAAATTATTTTAAAAAAAAAATAAATAAATAAATGTTGGCATGAGTGGTTTGGAATAATCTTATTAAAAAAATAAAATAAAAAAAAAAAACTGTGAAAAAATTTCGTTGCAAAATATTATTGATATTTAATCTTTTGCACACCCAGTCAGGTGGTTTAACTAACATACAAGAAGCCGTTCTGTTGCTATGTGACAATAAATAAATAGAAAGAGAAAATGCCATTAGACACTCCGTTTTATTCATGTCAAATGGAGAAACCTTGAGAAAACTTCTTAATATTCGTGATGCAAAAATTCATGATTTTTGTACAAAAAAATCTGACATTAAAAAATATGTTTTAAAACGTTTTAAATTACTGATTAAGTTGTGTACACTTGATGGTTACACCGCCTGACATGTTTTAATTCATTGAATTTTGATACATGTATTAAACTATACTTCTAAAAGTTTGCTCATTTTATAAACTCGGACAACCTTATTTGTCAATGAGTTACATATACGATCTTACATAGGCTAGATTATGCTTAATAAGCCAACAGCGTGTGTGGTCACATAAACGTCTTTTTTCGGTGCAAGGTCATAGACAGTTTAAGCATAAACCAATCGACACTTAAACCGTTTATGACCTTACACCGAAAAAAGACGTTTATGTGACCACACACGCTGTTGGCTTAATATTAATCCAATATTGTGTTGCATGTAAACACCTTTACCGATGATCTTACCGGCTTAACGAATGAGCGCAAGTGTTGTGCGCATGACTGTTTGCATTTTGTCGTCAAAAGCAGAAAATAATCCCATGATTTAAAATCTCAAGTAAATGTGGGTTTCTTGCGTTGTCTTATTTGTTTTTATAAGATGATTTTTTTTATTTTTCAGTGTATTGTTGTGCATATAAACGCACTTATTGACCCACGTGTGTGTGTGTGAGAGTGTGTGTGTGTGTGAGAGTGTGTGTGTGAGAGTGTGTGTGTGTGAGTGTGTGTTGGTGTGTGTGAGTGTGTGTGTGTGTGTGAGAGTGTGTTTGTGTGTGTGTGTGAGTGAGTGTGTGTGTGAGAGTGTGTTTGTGTGTGTGTGAGTGTGTGTGTGTGTGTGAGAGTGTGTTTGTGTGTGTGAGTGTGTGTGTGTGTGAGAGTGTGTTTGTGTGTGTGTGAGTGAGAGTGTGTGTGTGTGTGTGAGTGTGTGTGTGTGTGTGTGTGTGTGTGTGTGTGTGAGTGTGTGTGTGTGTGTGTGGGCAGGTTTAAGTGGTTTATGAGGACTTTTTTTTAGGTTATAAACTGGTAATTACAAGGGTATTATGCTATAAATGTGGTTTATGAGGACATTTCTAGTGTCCCCATAATTCAAATCACTTAAAAAACGTACTAAACGATGTTTTATTGAAAATGTAAAAATGCAGAAAGTGTTTTGTGAGGGTTAGGTTTAGGGGTAGGGTTAGGGTTAGGGGATAGAATCTATAGTTCATACAGTATAAAAATCATTATGTCTATGGAGAGTCCTCATAATGATAGCTGCACCAACATGTGTGTGTGTGTGTGTGTGTGTGTGTGTGTGTGTGTGTATCTGTGTGAGAGTGAGTGTGTGTGAGTGAGAGAGTGTGTGTGTGTGTGAGTGAGTGAGTGTGTGTTTGTGTGTGTGTGTGTGTGTGTGTGTGAGTGTGTGTGCATGTGTGAGTTTGTGTGTGTGTGTCTGTGTGAGAGTGTGA
>NC_059352.1:1570000-1610000 GCF_019703515.2 Myxocyprinus asiaticus
CCAAAACACACCTGGGACTCTAATTTCGAAATAACTAAATTATGAAAAAATTAAAGGAGCACTCAGTAATATTTGTGTTATGGTGCGCAAACACAATTGCTAAGCAAAAACAGAACACATCCACACTAGTTTGTTTCCTCACGTCATCGTTCTCCAAAGTATGCGGTAATGGAGAATTTCAGCGCATGCAGCACAAAGTAAAATTACTGTCGGAGCAATATGTCGTTGCACTTTTATTACTGCACATGTATTAATAATGCACATGTACTGTAAACACACACTATGTTTGCATGTGTAAGGACACATTCCAGTTGCTCACCGGATGAAATGCTGCAAAAAAATGTTGAAAAAAAGCAGGCGTTCAGCAGTTCTGACGAGATGATGAAGCCACAGTCAATCTGAAACTGACAGCTAAGGAAATGGTGTCGAAAATAATCTGGTTCATTCATGGGATTTTCAAAACATGCACCACATCCTTTAACAACGTTTATGCACCAAGAAAGATTATCGTGAAATGGACTTGACAGCAAAGTGCACTGCAAAAGATTATTGCGCAATCTGACTTTTGATGTGGCGCTCAATTGTTCTGGCATAAATGAATGTGCTTGCTGTTCCTGGTACCAGAAAGAACGATTATAAAAGAGATCTCGTAAATATCTCTTGTCTCCTGCGTCTCAGATGTTTCTCCTGAGAAAAATACACCAGTAATCTCATGTAATTTCAATTTAAACACTTCAAGTAGAGGGAACCTAACTAAATCAAGTAAACCCAACATAATTTGACTTGAGTCAAATGAAACTCTTTAGTGGCATGATAGCTAGTGACAGTAAATGTTAGCATGCTAAATACTAGTGGAAAGCACAACTGAGAGCAACTTGGTCATTATACTATGATTAAAGCAATATGTAAAATTCTCAAAATGTTTCGGTCCTCAGCATAGGCTCAAACTCCACACTTTACCATGATGATAACCCCCAAAACTAACACTAAACACTAACAAGTCTCCCTTTTATATCCATTTTGTACAAAGACATAAAATAACACTTACTTTTAACATTTACTCTTCCTGTTGAGTCCTATGCAAAGCAGGCTGGAAACTAGAAATCCTCTGCCCAGTTTCAGTTAACTAAACAAAAAATATTCATGTTGTCCCAACGCATATGGATTAAGTCAAGCTGACAAGACACTTTTTAGTTGAATCAACTCAGTTAATTTAAGTTCACTTGGTTACTTGAATTTTTTGAGTCAAATGAAAATGGAAGATTAAGTAAAACTGACAAAACACTTTTTAGTTGAATCAACTCAGTTAATTTAATTTATCTTGTTTACTTGAATTTTTTGAGTCAAATGAAAATGGAAGAATTGGGTAAAGCTAACAAAACATTTAAAACATTTAAATATGGGGATATGTCAATATTCTAGATTATTGTTAGTTGATAAACCATTTACATCAACTTTGAATTGAATGTAAAATTTCTACTTATATATATATATATATATATTGTTTACACATTAACATGCCCTTATACAATATTTACGTCTAATATTAGATTTTCCTGTGAAGTTGTCTCATCAACTGAAGTAAACAAGTATGAAATGTTTGGTCCATTTATCATGCACATGAAGTTATGACGTTTATGCAATAGTCTAGTTTCTGTTTGTTGAATTAGACTCTAAAATGGTTTGTCACTGTAAACGGTAAACTTTATGAGCATAAATAATCTTACCTGTTAGTGCATGTGCATCCGCGCGCTTGGTACTCCAGTAAGTGTCACTCAATGTGTGTGTCGAGCTCAAACTCTGAGTGATGCGGAGGGGGCGGGGCTGTGTGTCTTGTGTCATGTGACAGAGGAGCATCAATCAGAGAGACGCCAGAACCCCTCTACCAAATCTCGCCTTCAAGGTTAGCACAACAAAGCGTTGCGCGGTGGGTAAACGGACGAGGAGACCAGAGGCTGTTCTTTTTGAATGGAAGTCAATGGTGAAGATGCTTCAGTAAGCCGAATAAACTGTTTTGTCAGGAAACAGCACATCACTTAATGAATTGACCACCTGTTCGGTAATCTTGAACATGTTTAACACTAAAAAATCCTTCTATAGTGAAAAATGTGTGGAGTTTACCACGAAAAAATTGCTCTTTTATTTAAGAACACGCGGACAACTTTGCGACAGGAAGGTGTCAGTTTACGGCTCTCCCTATTCATTTGTTTGGTATTCGCAAACGGTGACTTACTGTCGTAACACGCAGAGGTTTTTGTGTAGTATAAAAGATCTCTACCTCTAGCGTTTGCATGTCGAGTGCAAAATAAAGCCCGATTAGCCAGATTTAGCAACAAAAACTGACCAAAATAAACTTTTTTGTCAAAAAAAAAAAAAATACTATACCTGTTTTAATACTTTTTAAATGCATGTTTATTTGTAAATGTCTTAATATATATATATTATTTTTATTTATTTTTTAAATACATTTTTCATACACTAATGTGAATTTATGAGTGATAAGCCCCCTTTTACTTTTTTGTATTGACTTAAAATACGTCCAACAACACAAAGAGCAGCCCTTTTTAATGCTTTTTTAAAAAAATTTTTTTACGTTTAGTACGTAACAGATGTAGCAACGAACCGGTCAGTTTTTAACAGTTTTTTCGTGATTTTGAATATAGCTTTATGGTTTTATAAATATTTAAATCTAATGATGAAATACAGCATTTTAAATATTAATTTAAATGTGAAATCTAAATCTTGAATATACTTGTAAATATAAATCCTGTATTGGTGAAATACAAACAGTAAATATTTATATTTAATTGTGCTATTTTTGGCTTAATAAAAACGATTGGTTGCATTGTCCATAGCCGTGACCAATTAGATCGAGGATTTCAGCTCTTTGACCAATGGGGTTAACGCTGTCATGACGTAAGGTTTTTGGATATTGTAGTTCTAACACAGAAGGGATTCAATGCGCTGCAGAGTGCGCTGGAAGAATGAAAAACTACAATTTCCTCTAGCGCTTGATGACGCGTGGTTGCATCAGCGTAAAGAGTTGATTCACTCATCGGTTTTTGATTGAGACTCTTTCTCTGTCCAAATCTGTGAAATTAAACTCATAATCGAGTCTCATAAATTGCAAGCGGGTCAGATGAAACTGTTTATAAGTGAGGGGAATCCGCACTGTATTAAAGTGTTGGCAGTGCTGGAACTTACTGGAGTGAAATGTGACGTTGAAGTGGTGAACCACGAGGGTGAGTGATACAGGAACATACTTTCTTATTTACAGAAAGATTATATTAATGTTTTACCAAATCGTTTCAGTGTCTCACCATCCAACGGCTATGTAAACAGTGTGACCGACCAATGACGTATTTTTTGATTGACAGTTATGCTGCTTAACCCTTACAAAAAGTACCATGGTATTACTATAAAAATACAGTGGTAATGCCATTTCTTCTTTAGGATACGAGGGTCTGTCCCAAGTACCTTGATATATGAGTACCATGAACTAGGCCCAACAATGTAAAATTATAAACATGACAAAGACTGAATATAGGAAAAAAGTGTGTGATTTAAAAGCTAAACACATGGAGCAAACACTGAGCCAAATATTGTTTTTGTATTATTAGCCATTTATCCAAGTGACAGGTGAATTTGCACTAAAATACCATTTGGACGTGCACCCTTTGACTTCCACAACAAAAGATTTTGGGAGTGTTTCCTCCTCCCTTTCAAAAGTTGATAAGCCTGTTTATTTTGCTATTCAAACTATACACAGTTATACACCATGAACCTATCGGAACAGACTTGAGATCAATTTTAGGGTTTCAAATCACAATTTTTTAAGTACCATGGTATAAATGTATTGTAAAATCAAGCTATACCATGGCATGTATATTTAAAAGTACTTTGGTATTATCATCTGATACCATCAATGAACTGCTGAATTGTTGCAGTACTTTTAAGGTTATTACAAAAACTGTCATATTTTATGAGGTTTTCTCATGTGTTTCTGTGTGCTTGTGTTATGCAGAGAGAGTGGTACCATACTTGACTCGCCCTGTTTTACCCGTCCTGCTGTTACCCGGCAGTCAGCATCTCTTCAGCCCCAACGCCATCTGCCAGTGAGTGTGTTTGACTTCTCACTAGAACAGTATCTGATAATTCAACTTTTTAAATAGTCTGTTGTCTGTTATATATAATCATTGTAACAGGGTTGACCATTTAACCCTTAAATGCACTGTTCGGTCATTTTTGACCGAAATACATTTTGCTTCTTTAATACAAATTGTATACTTCATTCTGAGTGGCTCGAGGCTTGGCTACTTTTCCTACATTTGCCATCTGAACACAAAACAATTAGGACTGGATTAGATGAGTTTAGGCTGTTGTTTGCAAATTTGACGGCCCATAGGAAATGAATGGGTGAGACTATAACACAGAGCAGTTCTTTGTGAATTTGTCAAATAAAATCAGTAATTCAGCCACATTGTAGAGCACACAATGACATAAAATTCCCCCCAAAGTGCATAACTTTAGTGTTTTTACTTCATTGAAGTTAGTGTTATTCCATTACTTTCATAAAAATAAAAAAAAAATTCCACGGTCAAATTTGACCGCTAACAATACAAGTTGAGTCTAAAACGAACAGTGACAAGGGTGACGACCAAACATGGGATGTTGTTTGTGATGAAACAAGAGAATACATTTTCTAGTCCTTGCTGAGTTCATTTCCTGTCATTATTACAGAGCTTTTATTTATCATGCATTTTTATAAGGGATATTTATGTGACAGGGTTGATGAATAACCACTACAAACAACTTTTAAGTATTTCTAACAATACAATGTCAGAAAAATCTAAAATAATATACACAGAATACAGTATAAAGACGTAATGCTAGCTTCTGTTCCTTTATATACGTTTTTAATTTAAATGTGCATAGAGACATACATAACTGTTTTAGCTGATTACTTTATTGATGTACTTATTAACATATATGTTAATGAGGGACACACAAGGCACCTGTTTTATAGGATGCCATCAAAATTGAGTGAATGACTTTGAATGTCCATGTCGCCACAGATATTTCTTTGACATCAGCGGTCAGGTGGCCACGGACGCCAGTAACCAGTGGCTGGAATGGGATGCAACAGATTTACAGGTGATGATCTACAATCCCACAGATTAATAATGAACATAATGAGATGAACAGAACACTGATTATTATCCTTATAATTAGAACACATGTCACACAAATGCAGCACAATGAATTTGAAAAAATTAAATAAACATAAAAAAATGTAATGCACGAGGAGGAGGTGGATTTTCTAGAGTTTCGCGTTAGTTAAAATGTGCATTAAAGTGATGGAAACGGCTTATTCGCATGAACGATGATATGACCATTTGTAAAGCGCAATGGCAATGCGCTCGTCGGATGATATAGGTATACGAGAGCTTGACGTGACTGGCTCAACGAAAGGTCTGACCGTGGCACGCAATTCTTCAAACGTGGCCCTGGTTTGTCGAAAGTGCTTCACCCACAGATCGTCGTTAAAGTGGGTCCTCACAGTCCACCAGAATTGTTTTGAGCACGGCTGCTCCCTGGTATATGGAGGCTATCGGCAAATGAGAATAGATATTTGAGCCCTCGTTATGTGAGCTATTGCGACGTCTCCTGGCAGCATTTAATAACATAATGTACGATTGCTTTATTACAGCAAATACAACTCTCCCCGAAGCAAAGAGGTCATTCAGCTGCTCCATGACAAAAAGGCGGGCTCCCTCAAGATAATGTGCATTTACAGTTCATGGAATTGTAGTCAAATTTTCAGAAATGCGCATTAAAAATGCAAGACATTTTGATGGAAACCCAGCTAGTGGCATGAGGTTTGGTGACTCTTCCTACATTTGCTATCTACACACACACACACACACACACACACACACACACACACACACAAATTGGGCTGGATTCTGGTGGTGTGACAAAAATACTCACACTCATAGAGTTTGGGGTCAAATTGGACCCCACATAGGAAATGGGGTGACATGATAAATACGAGCATTTTGTTATTTATTTGTCGAATAACATCAATAAATCAGCCACAATGCAGAACACACAAACACAGAAATGAAGGGGTGATACTATTACACATCAACAATGTGGAACGCACATGCTCACACACACACACCCACACAATCACACACAGGAATGAATGGGTGAGACTATGACAGAGAGCATTTTTTATAGAATTTGTCAAATAAAATCAGCCATAATGCAGAACGCGCACAGAAATAAAGGGGTGAGACCATAATACTTGGCACACACCAAGCATGCTCATGCACACACACACACACACACACACACACACACAGATCAAAGGCTGAGTTTGAGACAGTTGACCTTTTCCACTGTGAGAAAGTTTACGCTTAGGGGTGGGAGCTGCACCTTCACTGTTCATTTCTGTTTATTGCTGTTGGTTTTATTGAAAACATTTTTTATTTAAGGGGTCATGAAATGGAGAATCAAATTTTCCTTGATGTTTACACATATAAGAGGTAACTGTACTATAAATACATACTGTAAAACTCAAAACTCACTTCCCAGTCTAAAAAGAGCATTTATAGTTCTCATTTTGAAATCTGTCTGTTCGTGACGTCATGAAACATTGCTCATTTGTATTTATACGTCACACAACATGCGTCATCGCACCCGTGGCCCCGCCCACTGGCGCGCAGTTCAAGTCAAGAGAGCAGGCCTTGTGTGGCTATTCTATACATAACACCGGGGACCCATCTGGACCATTTTGAATTATTTTTGTATATATTCATACACTAAGCAGAGTCTTTGAATGCTTGAGTATCTCGGGCTGCTTTTAAAAGACGTGGTGTCAAGTTACAACTCTGAAAGGGAGAAGCAGTTGCCTCCGCGTCTGAGACCGTCAACCTGTGCATCTTATCACGTGGCTTGTTGAGCGTGTTGCCACGGAGACATAGTGCGTGTGGAAGCTTCACACCATCCACCGCGGCATCCGTACTCAACGCACCACGCGCCCCACTGAGAACTAACCACATTATAGCGACCATGAGGAGGTTACCCCATGTGACTCTACCCTCCCTAGCAACCGGGCCAATTTGGTTGCTTAGGAGACCTGGCTGGAGTCACTCAGCACACCCTGGGATTCAAACTAACGAACTAGCGAACTCCAGGGGTGGTAGCCAGCGTATTTTACCACTGAGCTACCCAGGCCCCCCGGCCCTTGACTTTGTTGACAGAATTTGGTCCATGGTGAAAACTAATTGGGGAACCCTGGCCTACAGTATGTGTGTGCGTCATTTCACTGTGCTGTTGAGCTGGAGAGGAACAGTTTAATATATTCAGATGCAATGTGTTGGATGTGCGTTATGTGTAAAACCTGCAATATTGTTTTATAATGTTGTGGTTCATTCTCTTCCGATTGAGTTTGCTGAATTTGAGGGGCTGCGTGATGTTAGTCAATCATAACAGTGGTCGTTTACGTTGAAGTTTTAAGGAGGTGCTTAGGCCGAAACCGAGCGTTTCAGACAGAGGGCCAGAAACGGTGGAAAATTATCATATATTACTAAATTATGACTGTTTTGGTGCAAAAAAAAACTAACTTTTTTAACAGTATCATTGGACCTCAGAGAAGATAATAAAATTATAAAAAATAGCACTTCATGACCCCTTTAATTTACTCTATTGAATTCTTGAAATCTTACTGCAAGTCTTCTCTTTGTAACACCATGGTCAGTAATCATAATGTGGCATTATTGCAAAAAATGACACTTCAAAACACCTCAAACCAAATTTTTTTTAAACCTTGACAAAAATAAGGATTTTTTTTAAATGTCTTTGATAATGTCTAAATATCCAAATGCATAACTTGTGATAATAGCCCAAAAAAATAAATAAATAAATAAATAAAAAATCAGTTTGCTACAACTAGGCAAATGAGAGGACCTCTGCTGCCATCTACTGGTTATAGTGTCATTTTATTTAATTTTAATTAAAAAAAAAAAATAATAAATCCAGCAGATGGCAGCAATTTGCCCTTAATGCATGACACTTTTTAATATTTTCTCCATGAATGAATTTGAGAAATGTACATCTTCACTGAAGTGAAAGTAACATAAGATGTTTTTATTGGAAAATTAATGGTGTAGCTTAGCAAATTAGAGGTAAACAAGGTTAAATAAATAAAAAATACCAACCTGCACAACTTGAGTTTTTAAATTAGTGAAGTTAGTGTTATAACATGTGTTTAAAGAAATTACATGATTATGGTGCAAAATTACACGGTTATTGTTTGGGGTCAAATTACCATTTCTTATAACACTTATTAAGCATTTGGGCACGGAAGGCACTGAAGTTTGTTAAAGGAACAGTTCATCCAAAAATGAAAATTTGCTGATAATTTACTCACCCTCAGGCCATCCAAGATGTATCTGAGTTTCTTTCTTCATCAAAACAGAATTTAAGATTTTTATGATTTCATTTTAGGCCTCCTCCTTTAAACAGTGCAAGTGAATGTCCTCCATTTTTTGACGGTCCAAAATGCATATTTAGGGCGCATCAAAATAATCCACACGACTCCAGTCGACAAATAAAGTTCTTCTGAATGCAAACGATTCTTTTTGAAACAAAACAATACTTATATACTTTCTAACTACAAATGTTCGCTTCCGTACATCTCTGTGATGTACGTGCGCTCATGAGAGGGATGACGTAAGCTCGTTGGTCACGCGTCACGTGGAGGAGGAGTCAGGAAGCGTGTCATTGTTTGCATTTTTTTTATTTTTTTTATTATTATTTGGAAATTATTTTGTATTTTATTTATATTGTTTTGAAATTGTTTTGGACTGTTTTGGTTTGTGAAGGGCACTCGCGCTTCCTGACTCCTCCTCCACGTGACGCGTGACCAACGAGCTTACGTCATCCCTCTCATGAGCGCACGTACATCACAGAGATGTACGTCCCAGCTCGGAATTGGGGTTGTAGTAGAGGTTGACCGATAGTGGATTTTGCCAATAACCGATAGTTCCACAATGCAACTATCAGCACGAATGAATAGATAAAACCGATATATCTGTCTACCTTTAAATATTAGTGATGCGTAATATTGTTTAGGTGTTTTAAAAAGGTTTAAGGGTCATTTTAAAGTTGCTTTATCCCATTAATACATTTTTCCCATGAGACAATCCTGTTGATAATAGAGAAAACACAAGATAATAAGACTCATCGGGATAAAGCAACACACTTTTATTATTGTTACAATGTATCACTAAGTGTCCCTGACCCTAAAATCAGGGTTCTGATTGGTTGATAGCAAAGTCATTCCAGGGCCAGCTTGACTGATGGTGTGTGTGTGTGTGTGTGTTTGTGTGTGTGTGTGTAGCCTGCAGTGTCACAGGCTCTCCACATGGTGGCATTGCAGGGGAAGAGTGCTGAAGCAGCTGCGGTGATGAAGGGACCACTGAACTATCTGGAGCAGTGCCTGAGCAAGCGGAGCACACCGTTCCTAACTGCGGTCAGTCTAATTCACTCTATTTACATATTTTTTTAAACTTTGGAACAGAAATGTGGGAGCTTACATGCAGGGCTGTAGCTAGTGGTGGTAAGGTGGTAATGATTCTAGGGGCCTAAAGGTCCAGGTGGCCCCACAACAAATTCTAAACTGTATTTTTAAGTAGGAAAGGGGCCCAGAGCAATGTACAGTCAGGGGGCCCAGATTACCTTGCTACGGCCCTGCTTACATGTGTCTAGCATACATCAATACTGTTTAAAAATCATCCCAGGATGCACCTCATGAAGTTGCTTGAGAGAATACCCAGATTCAGAGCCAAGTCTTGCATAAAGTGGCCTGATTGCTGTAACAGTATGATATATAATTTGATTCAAGACCACTTTGAATCGTCTTTGTGTATCATCTGATGTTTGATTCATTGATTCATGATGGAAGCATTGCTGTTGAATGGTGAATATTATTGTGTTTCAGGATATCGTAACAGTTGCAGATATCGTCCTGTGTACGGCGCTCTACCCCATTTTGTCTGACTCAAGTTTTGAAGCTGGTAAGAGCAAGAGGTAGACCGATATATCGGTTTTACCGATTAATCGGTGCCGATAGTTGCTTTTTGAAACTATCGGTTATCGGCGAATATCTATGCTGATAGTTGCCGATAGTTTAAAAAAAATAATATATTATTATTTTTATGTGTTCCTCTGTGGCCGGCGCTGGAGGATTCTACAGTATAACAGCGGCCTCTAGAAATAAACACATCACGTACACCTCGCGGGGATCTAAATCTGTCATAATTGACAATATTCATCCATATTTTTTATCCTTAATTTAATGCATATTTTGTTATTTTGATTTGATAATCAAGTGTTCTAAATTGAAGCGAGGGTGAGTTGTGTGTTGATGCCACGCAGAATAGCGTGAAGACTCCACACGCGCTACGTCTCCGCGGTAACGCGCTCAACAAGCCACGTGATAAGATGCGCGGATTGACGGTCTCGGACGCGGAGGCAACTGAGATTCGTCCTCCGCCACCCGGATTGAGGCGAGTCACTACGCCACCACGAGGACTTAGAGCGCATTGGGAATTGGGCATTCCAAATTAGGGAGAAAATTCAAAAAAGAAATAATAATAAAAGATTATTCAGCACAACTCATGCCAACCTTTTACACCACATGACATTTTTAACTTTAAGCCCCAGAAAAAATATCAAAGTGACTTTGAACTCAGTAATTGAAAACATGTTCATCATAGAAGAGGTGTATTTAAGTAACAGTTTTGTGTGAATTTGTAAGGTATTTTTGACAAAAGAATTAATGTCACATCATTGACCCATATATAAATATATACAGTGTGTATATATATATATATATATATATATATATACACACACAAAACCCTTCATCTGGTAAATATATAGGCTATAAAAAGCTTAATTTGGTTAATACTTAATATAGAGTATTTTAATGTGGCCAAGTGTGCTTCATTTCAAAATAAGAGTCCCTGATGTGTTTCAGGCTTGTTTATAGTAATTCTTTCTGGTTATTATTGGGATTTTGGTTGAACAGTATACTGCATCTGAGATTTTAATCATGTTGCACTCTTGTAGCCTCTATGTCTGTGTCCGTCATAGTGAGGAAAGACGTGTTTTTAAAATTCTATAAATCGATTTTATAAACTATCGGCCAATTAATCCGTTAGCCACTATCGGTCGACCTCTAGTAAGAACTCATCCACATGTGATTGTCAGACATGATCTATACATGACATCTGTTTCCTCTCTCTCTGTCTGTCTGTCAGGTGACTTGCGGTTTGTGCGAGGCTGGTTTGAGCGTGTCAGCGTTCTCGCAGCATGCCAAACGGCCGCTCAGAGAGTTCTGCAGGGAAAGGGAATCAAAGCAATGAAGACCTTCTTACAGAAACAACCAGCACAACGAAGAGACGCCCCGACCAGTAGCAGCACCACAGAGGTACTCATCCTTTAATATGTGTACACAATAGATATGCATTTCTTGAACTGCTTGCCTAATTGTCAGATAGTATGTTCTGTGTGAACGGCCCTTAACACTTGATGTGTAATGTGCGGTTTGTCAGGCAGAAGATGCAGATCATGTGATGTCAGAGGAGGAGATTGAAGAAGCTGCTCAGATCTGGAGTGAAGGACTGAAGGATTCTTCTAGAGTCGCACAGAGAAAACACCCAATGTGAGATCACTGTCTCATCTATTAGAGTCGACTAATAGTGGATTTTGCTGATGCCTGTATCTAAGATGGTAACCAGTTAATCGGTCGGTTTATAGAATGTTAAATAACATTCTTAGCGTTTACTTACTATGACGGGCACAGGCGTTCCCTATAAAAATGATTAAAATCCCAGATGCAGTTTATTGTGCATCATCAACTAGAATCCCAATAATAACCTGAAAACTAAAAAGATTTGGTGCATAACGCAGGACTATGAACAAGCCTGATATACACTTAGTTAGGGACTTTTATTTTGAAATGACGGAGACTTGGCTTCTGTTACAAGGCTCTATATTTTAATATTTAACAAATTAAGCTTTTTATAGCCTATATATTCACCAGATGTAGGATTTTTATTATTATTTACAAGATATGAAGTTGGAGATGCACTTATTACTTAATTTAATTGTTTTAATCAAAATAAGCCAATTTGCTTTAAAGTGAGGATAAAAATATGGATGAATATTGTCAGTCAGTGGTTGTTTCCTCCAGCGCCTCAGTCTACAGTTATCATCTATACGCTTACAATATATATATATATATTGGGGCTGGCAATCGATTAAAATTTTAAATGAATTAATCACATATCCATATTTACTGAGAAAGTCCCTCAAATAAGGATCATTTATTATGCAGTCATTAAAATAACTATAAATATAATATATAATAAATGCTAAAATTAAAATACATTCATTATACTGTGTGCATTTAGACAATCCAAAAAGTGGCTTAAAAGTCTAAATAAAAGTTAAAATAATTAATTGTGTTAATTTTTTTAATGTGATTTTTTTTTTGTTTTTTCTATTGCACTAAATTAACACCTTAAATCAACAGCCCTAATAAATATGCATTTAATATAGAGATGCACTGTTATACGTTATTGTTGTAATTGTTAATTGTTATAATAATGCATAAACTGTCTAATTGTTAATACTATTATTTATTGTTGTTGTTATTTACTGAATCCGTGTTACAATTTAGTATTTACATTTGTTATATTTTACGATGTTTTTGTGTGCATTTGTGTGATTTATGTGTGACTCCGCCCCCTCAGTCTCCCACAGGAAGGAAAGAAAAATGTGCTGATTACGAGCGCTCTACCGTACGTCAACAACGTACCGCATCTCGGCAACATCATCGGTTGCGTGCTCAGTGCCGACGTTTTTGCCAGGTAACACCAGTTTTTATCAGTCATCTCACATTCTTTATAATCCTCGTTATTTCCCTCTTCCCTCCTGTAATTTTCAGGTCATTTTTAACCTGTTTAAGAGTTAAAATCAGCGAACAGTTAACCTTGTATTTGGTCAATGCTTTTGGATTCTTCACAACAATTCGTTTTTTTTTTACTTGTGTAATGTACACTATACTCCTAAATGGTTGCTTACTGGCTCAAGTCAAAATAAACCATCTCCAAGTCTCCGTGACATCCTGATCTGTAGATATGTGTGGGCACCTTGTTAATAGAAGTCTATGGGATTTTTCATTCATTTTTCGCTTAGTGTGAAAAACAAGCCTATGTCAGTGTTTATGTTGAACTTTTAACGAATGTTGTCAAACAATCTCTCTTTCTGTAGGTATGGCCGTTTGCGAGGCTGGAATCTGCTGTACGTTTGCGGCACGGATGAGTACGGAACAGCGACGGAAAATAAAGCTCGTGAGGAGGGCCTGACGCCACGAGAGATCTGTGACAAGTATCACGCCATCCACTCTGCCATCTACCAGTGGTTCCAGGTCGACTTTGATTACTTCGGTCGAACCACCACACAACAGCAGACAGAGTAAGAAAAATGAGTGAGAAAGGACTTGTGGGTAAAAGGGCATTCCAGAATTCTCAAACGAAGTTCAAACTGGTTTTGCTTCAGCACAATGTGACTAGCTTCTACCAAGTGACTGATAAATTTGAGTTTGACTCAACACAAAGCCCCTGACGTCAACAACAAAAGACACATTATTTTCTCTTCCCTTTTAAAAGTTGTTAAGTCTATTTACTTTGCTGTCCTAACTATACATATTTGCATTTAGCATTGTTTTTACAGGGTCGATGAGAAGCACTAAATCGTTCTCTTTTTCTTAGGATCGCTCAGGATATTTTCTGGCGTCTGCATGAGCGGGGTTTTCTATTGGAGGATACAGTAGAGCAGCTGCGCTGTGAAAACTGTCAACGTTTCCTGGCCGATCGCTTTGTCGAAGGCACGTGCCCTCACTGTCATTACCCAGAGGCCCGAGGGGACCAATGTGACAAATGTGGCCGTCTCATCAACGCAGTAGATCTCAGGGTACAGATCCAGACCACTGCAACAGTTTATATGCATGCCTCGGGGGTCGTTCAAAAAAGGCTTGATGGGGCGCAACATATTGAAATGAATCAGAGGTCATGAGGAACATTTTTAAAAGTTGAACTGATTTTAACATCATTGTAGGAAAAGCTACTATTTATTGCTGTCCATTGAAATGGATTTTCATACCTGTTGTAAATGGGCCCATATATGTTTCTGATGTACTTTGCATTAAATTCACTGATTACAATTAGAATCGGTTATCGGCAAAAATTGGCGCACATAGTTTTTATTTATTTATTATTATTGCTCCTAGCAACTATCAGTTATCAACAAAAATCAGCACATATAATGTTTTTTTTATTATTATTATTGCTCCTAGCAACTATTATTTATCTGCAAAATCTGCACGATAGTTTTTAATTTATTTATTTATTATTATTGCTCCTAGCAACTATCAGTTAGTGGCAAAAATATGCATGATAGTTTTTTTTAAATGTATTATTATTGCTCCTAGCAACTATCAGTTATTGGCAAAAATCTGCACGATAGTTTTTAAATTTTTTTTTATTATTATTGCTCCTAGCAACTGTCAGTTATCGGCAAAAATCTGCACGATAGTTTTTTTAAATGTATTATTATTGCTCCTAGCAACTGTCAGTTATCGGCAAAAATCTGCACGATAGTTTTTTTAAAATGTATTATTATTGCTCCTAGCAACTGTCAGTTATCGGCAAAAATCTGCACGATAGTTTTTTAAAATGTATTATTATTGCTCCTAGCAACTGTCAGTTAGTCGGCAAAAATCTGCACAATAGTTTTTAAAAATTTTTTTTATTATTATTGCTCCTAGCAACTGTCAGTTATCGGCAAAAATCTGCACGATAGTTTTTTTTTTACATTTATTATTATTTCTCCTAGCAACTATCAGTTAACGGCAAAAATCTGCACAATATTTTTTATTTTACATTTATTATTATTGCTCCTAGCAACTGTCAGTTGTCGGCAAAAATCTGCATGATAGTTTTTTTAAAATGTATTATTATTGCTCCTAGCAACTGTCAGTTAGCGGCAAAAATCTGCACGATAGTTTTAAAAAAATTTTTTATTATTATTGCTCCTAGCAACTATCAGTTATCGGCAAAAATCTGCATGATAGTTTTTTTAAAATGTATTATTATTGCTCCTAGCAACTGTCAGTTAGCGGCAAAAATCTGCACGATAGTTTAAAAATTTTTTTTTATTATTATTGCTCCTAGCAACTATCAGTTATCGGCAAAAATCTGCATGATAGTTTTTTTTAAATGTATTATTATTGCTCCTAGAAACCGTCAGTTATCGGCAAAAATCTGCACGATAGTTTTTTATTTATTTATTATTATTGCTCCTAGCAACTATTAGTTATCGGCAAACATCTGCACGATAGTTTTTTTTTCAAATTTATTATTATTTCTCCTAGCAACTATCAGTTAACGCAAAAATCTGCACAATATTTTTTTTAATTTATTATTATTGCTCCTAGCAACTGTCAGTTATCGGCAAAAATCAGCACAGATAGTTGTTTATTTATATTATCTTAATTACAATTCAGTGTGGCATTTACTTGATTATTGTGTTGTCTGTCCTCTAGAATCCACAATGTAAGGTGTGCAAGGAGACGCCTGTGATACGATCCTCAAAACATCTGTTTCTGGACCTGCCAAAGGTGATAGAACATCTCTATAGATCTATGATCATGAAATGTAGTTTAGTTATATTTAGCTTACTGTGTGTGTGTGTGTGTGTGTGTGTGTGTGTGTGTGTGTGTTTGTGTAGTTGGAGGGTGAGTTGGAGCAGTGGTTGGAGCGGTCAATAAGTTCTGGCGACTGGACGGCAAACGCACGTCACATCACGCGCTCATGGATCAGAGACGGCCTGAAACCGCGATGCATCACGCGTGACCTGCAGTGGGGGACGCCTGTACCGCACCAGGATTTCAAAGATAAAGTAAGAGCACAAAATCATTAAATTCTGAAGTGCTGTTTTATTAATATTGTCTGTAAACTGTCTGTATTGGTCTATTAATGAAGGTGTTCTACGTGTGGTTCGACGCTCCTATTGGCTACCTCTCTATCACAGCAAACTATACCGACCAATGGGAGAAATGGTGGAAGA
This sequence comes from Myxocyprinus asiaticus, assembly GCF_019703515.2. Classification (NCBI taxonomy): domain Eukaryota; kingdom Metazoa; phylum Chordata; class Actinopteri; order Cypriniformes; family Catostomidae; genus Myxocyprinus; species Myxocyprinus asiaticus. The sequence goes on from NC_059352.1 coordinate 1,586,207, forward strand.
ACCCTCAACAGGTTCGTCTGAATAACACATCTCATGTTTGATGCAAATACATGATACATTTTATTTGTATTGAGGCTCAACTTCTTATTAAGCCTTTAAGCTCGGATTGGCCCGTGAGAAAAAAAAATATTGTCAAAGTATTAATAACTACAGTCTTAATCAACACAAAATAGGTGTTGTTTGAAAGTTTAGAAGCTCTACTTTCCAATGCATGTAGACATTATGACCAAAACTGAACAAGTGCTTTGAAATTTGCAGATAAATCAGAAGTGTTCCCTTTTGATAATTTATAAAAAATGTGCACTGTACATATTATTGCAATCAGTAAAAACATCAAACTCATCAAATAGTCATGTGTCATATGTTGTTGGAAAGCTCTCAAAAAGTAGAATACAACCAGCATCACATAATGAGTAATAGCTAAGTATATGTCTTTGACAATTATGTTTCATGTGAGCAGGTGTTGCTTTTTTGCTGCTTATATTTGCTTATAACTTCACAAAAATAAACGGAATATAAAATATCACATATCATTACTTGGAGGAGGTGATAATCTTTCAAACAAGTCAACACACAAGATAATCAGATGCATAGATCATTAGATAATCCACATGAAGCACAATGTTACATATGACCACCAGGAGATGGCGCCAAATACATGACTCAATGATGACTCAAATGACACAGAATGAAACTCATTCTGTGAAATCTCATTACTAAAATCATGTCTGCATGCTATACAAACCTTTAGTCATTGTTGTGTTTGCATGTGTAATTAGTTCTTATGTACAATTGTTATGTTTTATTTGTTTGGAGAGACTTTTGGACACTATGATAAATTATTTTTGTAATGTTATAACTTTTGATTTCTTTGTCGTATCAACACAAAACCTTTCTCAGGTACAGCTGACATGATTGGAAACAAAACAGAAGTAGTTTTGTGGAGCCACCTTATTTACACCCAGAGATATATAATGTCAAATAAGAAAAAAAATAAGTACATTTTTGGCTCAGTTGTTGTTGTGAATATTTTTTTAGCAGTTTCTTAGGCTGAGAGTATCAGAATGTATCGTAATCTATATCATTAAAAAATTGAAAAGTTTTCTTTACAATGATGCCAAACACTTGACCCTCCTTGTTTGTTTATAATCCTTTAATTTTGGGAATGCCACTGAAACAGGAAATCTTTAAAAACACCTTCAGAGCTTAAAGGGTTAACGCTAAATACATTTGATCTGTATTCTTCTGACTTCCATATTTTCGCGCTTTCACTTTTGGCACTGTTTTTTCGTCTAAAAATGTTGCAAACCTGCAAACAGCGATATGAAAGCAATTTAATTTGTGGAGTAAGTTATTCGCAGGTATATATGTCACCCATGATTAGAGTATTCTGCGATGACGTTGGTAACCGAAAATGTTAAAAATAAAGTCCAGAATGAAGTCCAAAAGAACTGTCGTATCGACCAGCTAAACAAACAGAAATTACTTTTCTTAAATAAAGCGTAGATAAAATGCGGTGTATTTTTCATATGTTTCCTGTAGGTGGAGCTGTATAACTTCATGGCAAAGGACAACGTTCCGTTCCACAGTGTCGTTTTCCCATGTTCACTTCTCGGTGCTCAGAACAACTACACGCTCGTCAATAACCTCATCGCTACAGGTGAGACATTTAACACCATATTCACAGACTCTCACCTCGATTTGACAGTGAATAATTTTGCTGCCTGTTTTTGCTGGTGACGGAGAATCCATTCTTTGTCCAGAATACTTGAATTACGAGGACACTAAGTTCTCAAAGAGTCGCGGTGTCGGTGTGTTCGGAGACATGGCTAAAGATACGGGTATCCCGTCAGATGTTTGGCGCTTTTATCTGCTGTATCTGCGGCCGGAGGGTCAGGACGCCGCGTTCTCCTGGGCCGATATGGCCCTCAAGAACAACTCTGAACTCCTCAACAACCTGGGAAACTTCATCAACAGGTTTGTGCTTTTTGACACGAATGCAAAGTAAAGACGTAAAGGATATTTATGCGTTGGTTGATTATTACATTTTTTGATTAAAAAAAAAAAAATCCTTCAAATTTGTAAACAGAATTGTTGAAAAGCAGCACATTTCAGTTTTATCTTGTCACGGTTGATGTTCAAACCTTTTTAGTCTCGTGTAATTGTCAGCGGTAATAAATTACATTTCATTTGAAATACGATATGGGCCTATAATTAAATATGTAAATAATATTCAGGTACTGTATCTAATGTTAATAATGGGCAATAGAAAAATATTGACAAGGGACTTGAAAAATTTAACATTTATTTATTTTTATATCCTATATATTTTGTATGTGTTGTATATTTTGTGTATCATGGCAATGTGCACTGAAAAGTGCAAGGTTAAGATCTGTAAAGTTGTTTAACCTTTGTGTTGTGTTCATTTTGTGCTAATTCAAAAATGGACGGCCCACTAAGATTATTTATAAACTGTTAGGGTTTAGGGTTTAACCCTAACTGTAACAAGGTTTGGGAAAGGAGGAAGCAGGAATTGGATTAACAATTAACGAGTTTAATCAACACAAACGCTGAACTGAAACATAGCAACAGACGTCGACACACACACAACTCCGTGTGTCTCTCTCTCTCACTCTGGTGTCCCCGGCTCCTCCTTTATCTCTCTCCCGCTGATTGGGCACCTCAGCGCCGGGCGTGTATCCTCGTGGCCCGGCCACACCATCATCCTCTTCACAACAACATAATATGATGATGAGTGAATTTTGAAATATTCCTCAAAGAGTTAACATGGAAAGATGATGCACAAAAGGGTGTTCAACACACACTGTGTGTGTGTGTGTAGTGTGTCTGTGTGCGTGCGTATGTGTGGTGTGTGTGTGTGAGTGTGTGTGAGAGAGAGCGAGCGAGAGAGAGAGAGAGAGAGAGAGAGTGTGTGTGTGTGTGTGTGTGTGTGTGTGTGTGTGTGTGTGTGTATGTGAGTGTGTTTGGGGGTATGTTTGTGTGAGTGTGTGTGTGTGTGTGAGAGAGAGAGAGTGTGTGTGTGTGTGTGTGTGAGAGAGAGAGAGCGAGTGTGTGCGTGCGTGCGTGCGTGTGTGTGGGGGGGGTGTGTGTGTCTGTCTGTGTGTGTGTGTGTGTCTGTCTGTGTGAGTGTGTGTGTGAGAGAGAGAGAGAGAGAGAGCGAGTGTGTGTGTGTCTGTCTGTCTGTCTGTGTGAGGGTGTGTGTGCACGCGTGTCTGTGTGTGTGTGCGCGCGTGTCTGTGTGTGTGTGCGCGCGTGTCTGTGTGTGTGTGCTCGCGTGTCTGTGTGTGTGTGTGCGCGTCTGTCTGTGTGCGTGCGTGTGTGCCTGCCAGTGTGTGTGTGGTGTGTGTGCGCGTGTGCACACATGAGTGAGTGTGTGGTGCATGTGTGTGCGTGCGTGTTTGTATGAGTTGGTTTTTGTGGTATATTAGGACATTGTTTAGGTTATAAACTGGTAATTACAAGGGTATTATGCTATAAATGTGGTTTATGAGGACATTTGTAGTGTCCCCATAATTCAAATAGCTTAAACATACTAAACGATGTTTTATTAAAAATGTAAAAACGCAGAAAGTTTTTTGTGAGGGTTGGGTTTAGGGGTAGGGTTAGGGTTAGGGGATAGAATCTATAGTTCATACAGTATAAAAATCATTATGTCTATGGAGAGTCCTCATAATGATAGCTGCACCAACATCATGTTAACACACATATTGTTTACGTCTTGTGTCTATACTTTTGAAACAGTGAGTATTTTAATGTTTACAGATTGACCCCATTGACTTCCATTGTAAGTGACTCACTGGAACACACATTTGTGCTTTTATTAAAGAAAAGGAGGGATGAGTGGAAATTATGTTGTCACATTTTTAACAATCATTTGTCTTTTCCCAGTAATTTTAGTGACTGTGATGTTTTATGTGATTCTGGTTCTGTGTGATTTATGATCATAACGTTGCTCTCGTCTATAGGGCCGGGATGTTTGTGTGTAGGTTCTTTGAAGGTTGTGTTCCTGAGATGCTTCTGAATGAAGATGATAAACGGCTCATCGCTCAGGTGTGCTGGGAACTCAAACAGTACATACAGCTGCTGGATAAAGTCAGGTCAGCCTTTGATTACTTCATCAGAATTCCTCAAAGTGTATATCTGATTAAACACACACAGGTGCACTGATCTGGATTATAGAATTACTTTGATAAACTGGGCTATTATATTATATTAGCAACTATATTAGCAACTTTTATTTTATTCTATTGTAAGCACATTACACTCTTTTATTTCTCTGTCTGTGTCTCTCAGGATCCGTGACGCTCTAAAGTGCATCCTGAACATCTCTCGACATGGAAACCAGTACATTCAGGTTAATGAACCCTGGAAGAAGATCAAAGGAGGCGACAGTGACAGGCACGTCAACATCATACGACATGCTCCTTTAGTAGGACAGCTTATTTATAGACAACGTTATTATAAAGCATCATTTCCTTTTTAAACAGTGCTGTGACCTGAAAACGTACTCTCTTTTAGTTTATATCAACACAAGCTGATTCTCACTCTGTTTTTACTCATTTGATGTTTGAAGTCCTGAATACTGCACGTGTTGTTTGTGCTGCAGGCAGCGAGCGGGCACAGTGACTGGCGTTTCGGTTAACGTGGCGTGTCTCTTGTCGGTCGTGTTGGAGCCGTATATGCCCACAGTCAGTCACACCATCCGTACTCAACTGCAGGCTCCGCCCTCCTGCGCCAGTGCCATGCTGCAGGGGACGGGCACCTTCATCTGCACACTGCCAGCCGGGCACCGCATTGGCACGGTAGTTAACATGTTATTAACATGTAATAGCATGTAATAATGCACTTTATCAATAAAAACAGTTTTACCTCCAGTTTACTGGCCATATTTTACTTTTGCCTCTTCTACAGGTCAGTCCTTTGTTTCAAAAGTTGGAGACGGAACAGATTGAGTCCCTGAGAAAAAGATTTGGAGGACAACAGGTTTGTAAAAGACAGAGTTCTCAAAGTCCTTGAACCTGGAAGTGTGACTGGAAAAGTCATGAAAAACATTTTATTTTCTGAAATAGTTTTGCATTCCCTCACTATTATTATAGGTTCCCTTGCAATATATTTGTTTATCTGTAACGAAAGTTAACAATGGTTTTACTACAGTAACTACAGTTCGGCTATTGTATTTGAAAACATAACCACAGGATTTACCACAGTAACCATATTTAAACCATGTTTTTTGTGGTAAAACTGTAATAATAATACAGGAAGAAATACAACTATGGTAATAAAGTCATAATCATTCTGTTTAAAAAATATGGATACTAATATCGTTTTTAAAAGTATGGTTCTTACTTCAAAATATGGTTACCACAAATTAACCATGATGTTACTAGGGTAAAACTTTCTGTGGTTTTTACCATGAATATCATGGTTTAATATAGCTCCTGTAGTAAAACTTTTGTGATTACGGTTTTACTACAAATACCAAACTTCAACTTTAGGTATTTTTTTTGGGATTACTATTGCGAGGGACCTGTGGCCTCATTTAATAAATGTACGTATGATCAGATTTGATCCTAAAGTCCTTTGATTCGATGTGTCAAAAGTGAGGAACAAATCGGGATTTATAAAGGCAGAAACTGACTTGAAAATGTTCTTATGCGTACGTCAGGGGTCTGGGTATCTCAGCGAGTATTGACGCTGACTATCACCCCTGGAGTCGCGAGTTTGAATCCAGGGTGTGTTGAGTGACACCAGCCAGGTCTCCTAAGCAACCAAATTGGCCTGGTTGCTAGGGAGGGTAGAGTGACATAGGGTAACCTTCTCGAGGTCACTATAATGTGGTTCTTGCTCTCGGTGGAGTGCATGGCGAGTTGTGCGTGGATGCCGTGGAGAACAGCGTGAAGCCTCGATACGCGCTACGATAAGATGCGCGGATTGACGGTCTCGGACGCGGAGGCAACTGAGATTCGTCCTCCGCCACCCGGATTGAGGCGAGTCACTACGCCACCACGAGGACTTAGAGCGCATTGGGAATTGGGCAAATTGGGGAGGTGGAAATAAATAAATAAATAAATGATTTAGCCCGTTTACATGAACAAGAATATTCCGATGAGTCAGAATGTGCTATTATTTAGATTATGTATGCAAAATGTAACTGCTTTATTTTAGATATCTGCACGTTTCCATAATACATACATTTTAAGACCTACGAGATAATCGTCAGGTGTAAAACACAGTATGTAATAGGCCATATCAAGCACATTTTTGGAGCGAGGAGGATGAGATATATAGTTTAAAGACCTTAAAACATTGCTAAATCAATGAACAGATGGTTGAAAGCACCGCAGCAGTCTCTTGCCTTCATGTGTTCATCAGTTCACCCTTCAGCCTCGTCTACTGTTGTTGAGGACATAAAAACAAATGATTTGACTAAAATCTTAAAATACAGTGTGATTAATGACTAAAGCGAGCAGAAAAGAACAGTGGGAAAAAAACACACATTTTATACAAACTATGCAGATTTTATTATATGTAAACGAGCATGTAAATTAAGGTTCAGCAAGAATATAGACATCGTCTGTGTGTGGATTTATTACTGATAATGAAAGTGAATATCTGATGAGTTGTTGAACAGGCTGCATTATATAGAGGTTCACGTGCGAACGATTTTAAGATGAATTGCGATTTATAAAGTGGGATGCATTTCGGAAAGTTTCTTTGCACGTATGGACGTTTTATAAATCGTTGGAAATTGTTGTACGTTCACATTTTAAGATCACTTTACGAAAGCCTTTATATAAATGAGGCCCCAGGAACACAAAACTGTATTTCAGAAAATAATCACAAGATTTACCATTCTGATAATCATGTTGTTCGATTTGTGAACGTTTGCTTTTAATAGGCTATAAAAAGCCTTTTATAGCAATCACACTTGACTGGTCAAACGTTGTGGGCACTTTTATGAATGAAATTAGAGCCAAATGTTGCAAAGGATTTGATCAAAACTTCACACTGTGTTTCATGTGTAAGTCTGCGTTAATTCATTTAATTCATGTTTAATTCAGGCAGAAGAGGAGGATGTTGAAGGAAAGGTAGACATGCGTGTGACCGCTGTGTGTTCTCATGGCTTTGTGTCTCTGTTTTCACTATAAGCAAGTGTGAAATCGATTTACTGTGATGTCTGTATCGAAACAACAGCAGTTCTGGATCAAAGCCTGATGTTGTCAGTCATAGACGCTGTTTTTTCTCCCTCAATAAAGAATGAGATCTGCCCCGGGCTGCTCTCGGAAAAAAACTGATCTTATAAGAAGACAATAAGCATCATTTTAGATGTGTTTTAACCTTTATTTAAGAGTGATTTTAAAGAGATTGTCAATGCTAACATTTACTAACACATACTGTATGTGTGTGTGTGTGTGTGTGTGTGATGTGCAAACTGTTATACAGGAGTTAACCCAATAATTCTTTTTTTTATTTAATTTTATTTTTTTTTTATGTTTGAGACCCGTGAGATCATATTTCACCGCAAAATTAAAGAATAAATCAAAGCCTGTTTTTAGGGCCATAGGGATGTTTTGCAATGTGACATTATTTTTAAGCCCATTTCCTCCTCCCGAATGTTTTTTTAAAAAAAATTTTTATTGCAACATATAACAAGAATCATATGCAATATTTTTTTTTTTTTTTTTTTTTTGACAGACAGAAGAGATGAACAAGAAATAAGAAGGAAAAAAAGCAAACAAAAAATAAAATGGAGAATAAGGAAAAACAAATAATATATAATATGTAATAATAATAATAAAGTCTTTCAAAATGACGGTGTTAATTGTTACAATTATAAAGTATATACACATCATGTTAGTATTTGTCACACTGCCTTTTATTGTGCTGATTTAAACACCAAAAACATTTTTAGTATGAAAATTAGATTTTTTTTTTTAATTTTTTAATTTTTTTTTTTTTGTGGTAAAATATGATCTGATCTGGACATGAGATTCAACCAGCAACTCAATGTTGTTTTCTGTTGTTTTACTGTTGCATTTTGATATGATATGCACATATTTAACTATTAAAAAATGTTGATTTTCTCTTTCTTAGACTCCGAGTTCCAGCAGCAGCGCAGCCGCTGATCAGATCGCATCAGTGGATGTTAATGCAGATCCAGAGAATGCCAAACAGCTCGCTGCGCTAGTGGCACAACAAGTAAGAACGCACGCACATGGTGCCAAATAATAATATATAATAGATGGCAAATAAACCTGTTGATGGAACTTGCTACTTTTGTTTCTTTGGTTTTCAAGATAATAAAGACACAGTGGCCTTTTTCATCTAAATGACTCGAGTGTCGCATTAGTAGCTGCGTTTGGTGCAGTCTGGGAATTTTACTTATTTGGTATGATTGGATATCTGTGGATAGCGAGAAAAATTGTTAAAATAGAAATGAAAAAGTATGTAGAAATTTTTAGAATTTTTGATTATTTCTCAACAGTATCGTGACTCAAGAACGCACTGATGTTGAGAATTACACAAACTCATTCTCACTGTTATGAAATATTCTTCTGATTTCAATTGATTTTTAAAATCTTGAAATACTGTTTTGGTTTAATGTAGGTGTCGTCTTTGGCGTTTTCTAAAATAACTGTTGCGTGTGTGATGGATTAATAGCTGTTATTAGATGTAGTGTGAGTGTAATTATTCACTTTTAGTAGCCATGAGATAAATAGCACAAAAAAAATAAAAATAAAATGTAATAAAATAGAGATTAAAATGAATGCATAACATTTCAAATCAAATAATGAGGGGGAAAAAAATCAATTGATAACATTTAATAAAACATTTTTTTTTAAATAATAATAAAAAAATAAAAAAAAATTAAAAAGTGCCCTCTTTTGTAAGTTGCTTTGGATAAAAGTGTCTGCCAAATGAAAAAATTTAAATGTAAAATGTTAGATTTAAAAAAATAAAAATAATTCTTATGTCGATATTTAAAGGTTTTTTTAATTTTTTCTCTTCGTTTCTTTTGAATGTTATTTTTTTTTTAATATTATTTACTATTAACTTGTGTATAATTCTGAGCTTTGTGTATTTTTGTATTTATTTTTTTCATTGTTGCTGTTTTTGTTGGTTCTCTTTGTTCTTTTGTAATATTTGAGTTATAATAAAAAGCTCAATAAATATAATTATAAAAAATAAAAACAAATTCTCACCATTTTAGATATATATATATACACACAATTTTTTATTCTTTTTTTAATTGATTTTTTCGTAATTTGATTTTTAAAATCTCTGAATGCTGATTTGGTTTAATGAAGACGTGATCTTTGCCTGAAAAAAAAAAAAAAAATTTAGTACCTTTTTTTATTATTATTATTATTATTATTATTATTATTATTATTGTCGTGGCCCATGGATACACTGATATTGAGAATATGTAAACAAACTTATTTTCACATTATACATTTTTATGAATTATATTTTTTTCTCATTTGATTAAGATTTCTATTTAATGAAAGTGTGATGTTTGGCACTGGTGTTTTTCTTCCAGATAGGCCGGCTGTACTCAAACCTCTCAAATTCTTGCGTTAAATTTCCATCTGTGTTTAACGGTTAATACCATTGTTTGATTAATCAGTGTGTGTGTGTGTGTGTGTGTGTGTGTTTGTGTTTCAGGGTGAGAAAGTACGAGCTCTCAAAGCGCAGAAAGCCGAGAAGCCTGTAATCGGGGAGGAAGTCACCAAATTACTGGAGCTAAAAAAACAACTGGCTCTTGCGGAGGGCAAGAACCCCGAACCGTCCAATCAGAAGGGGAAAAAGAAATGAGACGAGAGAGTAAAAATGACACAATTCCAGAGAAATATTTTCAGATTGGATACTGTACTTTATGTACGGAAATACAGAACCTGTCCTTTTTAAAAACTCAGTTATCTGTTTTATTACTCTGGTACAACCTGACATGTTACTAGTATTTTTATTCATGCAATAAATGCACGCAAATGCAAAAAAAAAAATCCAGACTCAATTCAGTTCATTTCAATATTTTAATAACAAAATGTGTGTAATACAATTCTGTATTTAGTCTAAGTGAAATCCAGCATGCATGTTTATTTCAATATTAGGAAACTACACTATAAGATAAATGATACACATAGTGATGATTAAATGACATGATGTGTAATACACATATAGAAAAATAGGCATGGATTAGAGGCAATGAGGTATGATATAAAGCGCTAATTCTAAAAATTCTGAAAAAGTTTATAGAGAAATAAGTGAGCACAAAATCACTAACATCCATTCATATTTTTCCACACACACACACACACACTCTTGGAGGTCTCGGTTGATCGTGAGCTACAGAGAGAAACGGCTCACACAATCGTTCTCGATAACAGTCCTGAGCTACTAATCTCGGTCAACTAGAGGTGTTTACATGTTTAAAGCCCTTAAACTAACAGATGGGTTACAATGAAATGCACTTCTACAATCATCGTTACAAATACAATCACATTTCTTCTGCTTGTGTGTTTCGCCCATTTCAGTTTTTCATATATTGTGTATCTGACACATTTCCAAAAGATTTCTTGGCAAAGATTTAAAAAAAAAAAAAAAAAAAAAAAAAAGAGCAACAATCCAGTTTCAATAATAATAACTATTGCTGTTAAAGGAAAAATAATTAGACTTGACAGCGGCTTTCCATCACAATATTACCAAATGAATCTCATGAAATCTGTCAAAAAACATCATTTCACACCAAAATCAAATGATAATAGCAGTTATATTTTACATGTCGAAACTAAAGCCCGTTATAGGACTATTAAGATTTTGCATTGACATTATTTTCATGACAATTAAACACATTTTTTCTCCCCAAAATTCTCATTACTAAATACTAGTTTTTTTTTTGTTTTTTCTTTTTTTTTTTTGTATTGTGAAGAATTGCATCAATTTAGATTTTTTTAAATACTTCTGTAAAAACACTATTCTCACAATAATATCAATATTCTAAAAATGTATTTAGTGACTGTATTGTTCAATAACATTTTGGAGAATTAGTGTCTTTGTGCAGATATTTCTATTTTTTCCAAAGTTTGCTTTAGTGTCCTGCAGACTGTTTTCTTCATAGTATTTGATATTATGTCTTGATGCTGATTTAAATAATAAATAAACTTTTTTTTTTTTTTTTTTCTGCAATTCAGGACAAATGACTATTACAGTAATGTAAAACTAATGGGATTCCCCGTAAAACATCTGCTTGGATTACAGTAAGAAAATTAAGGAGTAAAATGTCCTTTGTTATGAAAGTGTCAATGCAAAAAAAATCTTAATGGTTGTAAAAAAATAAATTTAATATATTTTGAAGGAAAAAAATTATTATATTTTGCAAAAAAATATTTTTTACTTCGATTTTTATATTTTGCACACAAAAAAATAAAAATAGAAGAAAAAATACATATATTTTTGCAAAATATAAATTTGGCCCGATTTTCGTGAGGTTCACTCTACTCCAGCCGCTGCCTTCCATCGCTGCTTTTTCTATGGCTTAATCTGACTTTCTCTTTTCTCTCTTGGTGTGAGACGCTCTTTGAAACACTCTCTACCCCCTGTAACACGTGTCTTTATTCTCCTTTGGTTGTGCTTAATGTGCATTTCATGGTCACCGCGTGATGAATTTCCTCCAATTGTTCACTTGCCTTCCACCCCTCTATTCTCATTTCTCTCTAAATGTCTTTCTTTGCTCCTCATGTTGCTCCTGCTTCACCTTCTGGTGTTGACGAGTCTCTCAATGAGCGCCCGACGGGTTCTCTGCACCTCCTCTCCGAGTCGCTCGATCTCCGCTTTGAGACGCTCGTTCTGGTCCGTCAGTTCTTGCACTTTCCTCTCGTTCTCCTGCTCGCGTTCTCTCCTACTCTTCTTCCCAGGGGATGGTGAGCCTGGCGCGCCTCCTCTGTCGCTCTCTCGCTTCCTTTTGCTCAGCCGCGAGGAGACGCTGACGGGAGGTGACAGGGGAGGAGAGGCGGGCGGGGAACAGTTGAAGGAGGGCGACTGGGATGCCGAGGAGCAGGATGAAGTGTCGGGAACCGTCGGGAGCTCCTCCTCGCTGGCCGCCGGGGACGAAGGCTGATGGTGAGGGACGTGGTAACTGCCGGTGACCATCGCTGCGCCCGTTTCGACCAAGCCAACGCCTCCCTCGCTGAGGAGCTCGAAGAACTCCGGGGGCAGAAGATCTCCTCCGGACGAGCTCTCCGTATCGCCTTCTCTCCTCTCCTCCGGTCTAGGTGGAGTCTCGCAGGTCGTCGGCGGGTGTATTGGTGTCGGGGGTTCCTCTGTGACCCGTTGCACCCCATCTCCCCATACCTGCCCCTCGGTTAGCCAGGTGAGCGAGCAGCTCTCCAAAACATCCAAAAACTCTGGCTCTTTCTGCATAGGAAAAACAGTTTGTTAGAAAAACTCAAGATCTAAGTAGCACGGATAAGATCGTGGAACGCCGTTTGATTTTACTGACCTCGGAGCAAGGTGGAGCTCGCGTAAGTTTGGCACCACCCGCGTCAGAGCCCAGTATATCCTGTAGGTCTTCATACCACGCCTCCAACTCTGCACCACACAACGGCCCCACGCCAGGGGGGTACAGCCACTCCGCAGTCATCGCACCAATCAGTCGCTATCCACAGACACAATACGATATGCTCACACACCTAGCACACCAGACCTGACCGGTAACACATAAATAAATAAATAAATATCAACTGCCAAAATAAATAAATGAAAGACTTCCGAATGCTGTCGTTATACTGTGGAGATGGAATATAAACAAGTTCTAAGAGCTTCAGCACATGCAGCACAACACCAGCTCAGTAGATTTTAGGAATAGCCGGTTTATCTGGGTGACCTGTTATTATAGAACGACTGCTCGGACACTGGGTGCAGTAAGGACACATAGTGGCCAAAGGTTGTAACTGCACAAATAAACCCTGGAGCTTCAGAATGTGCATGCACAAACACAAGTTTCTCAACTATTTCTTTATAATAGCCCATTTACTGTCCTGTCTCAACCTTAAGTTTAGTTTAAGAGGTATTCAATATATTAGGCTGTTAAGATGACCTTATAAAAGATCAATAAAAATCATTAAAGCTATATAAAAAAAACAATTTGCTTACCTTAAAGTGTCTCTTGTCAGTCAAGTTTGAATGTGTGTTGTTGGCGATATATTGTTCCAATAGTTCTACAAAAAAAAAAAATGTAAACTGCTCAGGCCAGTTCATGGATATATAAATTATAACAACGCACCATGTATGAACATTTTCAAGCGTGGAATAATTCAATAAAAAGAATAAGTGGAGAAAAAAGGGCAACTTAACCTTGAAAAAACACAGAACGGGAACAATTATGTGACATAAAAAAACGTTAAAATGTATTTAAAATGACTTATGGATGACAAAGAATGTTTAAGTTTTCTTATAAAATAAATAATAGTAATTTCTCGTCCTTTAATCTTGCAGATAAAATTAGGTCATTGTTTTTTTAATGTAAACAAAGGCGCATTGTGTGCTCGAGTGCGCCCCCTGTGTCAGTCTGAGAGCACAGACAGTGTCTGTCAAAAACACCACACAGATAAAGAGCTTATTAAAGACATTAAAGTTCACTTAGAGTAAAAATATATATATATTTCACCTTATAAATAAATAAACGTTCAGAAGACTATAAACAAGCCACTTTAGATGTGGGTTTGAGATAATCGTTCTAATATAGGCTATACACCTGTAAATGTGTTCCTTAATGCAGAGTAAATCGACATGACATTAAAAAAAAAATATATATATATAAGCCTGTTAAATATCAGTCATTATCTCATTACAGATGTCATGTCATTTATTTGCAATAACAGCACTCCAAATGTGACTAGACCTCAAATCGATGGTTTTAAAATGACTAAACGGATACATGATAATTACACGATAATTGACATCATACGTCAGTTTAAATGTTTAAATTATACTCCGAAAAACTTTGGTTAATGACACCCGTCTGGAGCGGGTTTACGAAACTGACAGCGAGCCAATGACGTCATGGAATCAAAGTACAAGAGGAAACAAAGGGCGAACACCTAATCAACACTAATAAACTACTTAAACTACATTAAAACAACTAAATCAGTCATCTGAATGCTTAAACTGGAGAGGAACAAAAGTTGATGTAGAGTAACAGTTCGCAATGAAGTGTTACATCCGCTGATGTAAATGTAACAAATGTAGCTAATAACGCAAACGATATGAAACAATGTAACAGAAGCGAGCGCGCGTCTAAACTGCCGCGAATTCACCGCACTGACAGCTGTCATCGCAAAGTTCAGTAAACCAAGTAACTTGACCTTTAAAGTAAATATTAATCACTCGCAAAATAATCCTTAAATTGTTCAATAATAAAAAAGAGGAAAAAAAGAACACTGTTGTAGAAAAAAAAAAAAAAAAAAAAAACAAGTCCAGTGAAATTCGAGTTGAGCAACTGTATAGTCCAAAAACAGCCAAAACATGCGCGTTCCCGTTTTCCTAAAGGAAAAGCCCGACAGAAGATCCACCAGAGGAGAGAAAGGAAATAAGATGAGTTAACAGAAATATTAAGTCGAAGGAGATAAATGACACTTACCCTTTTCTTTTTCGTATTTCTTTTTCGCGGCTGTTTTTTATTCAGGGTCTGTGTGTGTTTTTGTAGAGTTTGGTGATCGCTCATGTTAACCATTGTTCAGCTGAAGTCACCGAGTGTGGATTTCGGAAACTCCCGGGGACATTTATAGAGGCACTACAACCGAACTCTGGGGGAAGGATCTCAAGATGCAACCTAACCGAGATTATGCGGAATGACAGGAGATTGTTTGCCGCATGCGCCAATCCGGAGAGGCGCTGCGAATTCTTCTGCTTAGAGACATCCAATGAGCGGCCGCGCTGCGTGAGGGGGGCGGGACTTGTAGCATTCGCTTGTTGTCGCTCTGCGAAGTTTGTGTGCGCGGAAAGATGTGATGCAGTCATAGGACGGCCAGGACGAATTTGGGGCGTAAGGGAGTCACATGAAAGGAATGATGCAATCGTTGGCAACCGGTTTCTAGCTGGAGATAAGACTAGCTGAAGCCGAGCATGTTTTATTAAACAACCTTTCGTTAAAAAGGAAAGAAGGGAAAACTGAAACTACCTTATAGGGATGTACAACAAATCTTCCCATTTTTTGCTTGCGTTCGCATATGCACCTGCGGTGTTAATATCTGTAGTGGTCATGTGATAATATACGGATTTGCTCGCTTTTATCATCTTTAATAACTCCTCTCTAGTGTCCCGAGGCGATTCTTTCATGTTTCCCAATGCAGTTCAGCACTATGGAATCACTGAGAATATTCCATAGGAGTTTGAACAATCCCACCCTTACTGTGCGGAAGTGTGCTGTGTTCCTCAGACATTTCAAACATGTTCAAAAAAATGGGCAAATCTTTGTAATCAGTATAGAAAGTGCACGGGCTGATTTGGGTTATATTAGTCAACACACCTGTATAGCCCATAATATAGTACAGTACTGTGTAGATTACTTCTGGGTTGTAATCTGGTAGTGATTACAAATTACATGTATCTCTTAGATTACAGTTTTAAGGTAATCTGGTTGCTTTTGGATTACTTCTGACCTAATTCCTGTTTATTTGCTGTCTCATGCATTTAAGTAGGATGTACCATGTTGACAATGTTGCTTAAATGCATTAAAGAAAACTTACTTAATAGATCAATATATGAGAATTTATTTGACTTTGTGTGTGTGTGTGTGCGCGTGTGTGTGTTATAACAAAAAAGGCACTTATATTCCGGGTTCAATATAAATTAAGCTCAGTCGACAGCATTTGTGACATCATGTTGATCACCACAAAAAAAAAAAATTCGACTCGTCCCTCCTTTTCTTTAATAAAAGCACAAATGTGTGTTCCAGTGAGACACTTACAATGGAAGTCAATGGGGTCAATCTGTAAACGTTAAAACACTGTTTCAAAAGTATAGACACAATATACGTGTAGACATGATTTAATAACGTTAAAATCATTTACTAACCTGTGCTGTGTAAAGTTATATCTAATTTTACAACTTTGTTGCCATGATGACGGTACGAAGTAAACTGTAAAACCACAATTTAAACAACTTTACAGCTCATATAATGCACAAGTATTAACAGAAGAATTAATGGACGTGCTTTTATAAAATTATAAGATTCACATTTCTGCCTTTAAACCCTCCAAAAGTGACCCCATTGACTTCCATTGTAAGTGTCTCACTGGAACACAGATTTAAAGAAAAGGAGGGACGAGTCGAAATACATTTTTGTGGTTATCAACATTATGCCACAAATCAGGGGCATCACTTTGTTTTAAAAAGTGGTGGGGACAGTTCGGGGTGGGGGGTTAAAAATTACTTTTTAATTTAATTAACGAAGATTGCATCTGCATGTCAGAGAATATATGGTATTAGCGAGCACGCATCTGTTTGCATTTTGCTTTGTGATTTAACTGGATATAAGGGGGAGCTGTGCAACAGCAGAGCGAAAAGTCCACGCGTCTTGATCCACAAGAGAACATCGCCGCCTGCTGTCATTTAGCGTCACTAATAACAGGCGCAACAAGCACAAATCATAACTTTAAAAATAAACACTTGAACGAAATAGAAACTCCTGCTCAAGAACTGGAGATGTTGGGGGTCTGGGTAGCTCAGGGAGTATTGACGCTGACTATCACCCCTGGAGTCATGAGTTTGAATCCAGGGTGTGCTGAGTGACTCCAGTCAGGTCTCCTAAGCAACCAAATTGGCCCGGTTGCTAGGGAGGGTAGAGTCACATGGGGTAACCTCCTCGTGGTCACTGTGATGTGGTTCGCTCTCAGTGGGGTGCATGGTGAGTTGTGCATTACCGCGGAGACATAGCGCGTGTGGATGTTTCACACTATGTCTCCGCAGTAACGCGCTCAACAAGTCATGTGATAAGATGCACGGATTGACGGTCTCAGATGCAGATGCACCTGAGATTCGTCCTCCGCCACCCGGATTGAGGCGAGTCACTACGCCACCACGAGGACTTAGAGCGCATTGGGAATTGGACATTCCAAATTGGGGAGGAAAAAAAAAAGAACTGGAAATGTTTGTTCTGCTTTAGACACCTGATGAATACTTTTCAAAAAGTAGTGGGGACAAAATTGGCAAAAAGTGGTAGGTACATGTCCAACCCATATTAATGACACCTTTGTCTTAACTTGTATTGAACCCGGAATATTCCTTTAAAATTTTTGGCATCACTAACACCACCCATATGTGGTAACAAATCAGACCAGTTATATTTCTAAATCAACTTTGCTAAAAAAAAAAAAAAAAATTGTCGCAAAAGCAAATGCACATTTACGTTTTTGAAGCCGAGTACAAAAGCAATCGGCAAAACTAAAGTGAACTTTTCTGCACTAAAGTCCCGGGTATACTTGCGTCAACCGAGATGCCTTTCAAAGTGTACTTTATTTTAGTGTGAGTGAATATGAACACGTTCAACCCATGAGCACTATGGCTGCTTTGTGATTCTCTTTTCGGACAGTCAACGGTGGGGGCATGCGCCAACGATGCACACAGACGAGGACTAAATGAATTTTTTAGAATGAAGGATAAGAGGGATCAATAAATTCATATGTAATCATGTAATCCATAAAAAGTAACTGTAATCTGATTATGAGTATTTTAAAGTGTAATGTAATCTAATTACAAGTACTTGATTTGTGTAATCTGACTACATATTCCGGATTACATGTAACCCGTTACTACCCAGAACTGGTTTAGTACACAGATTAGTTTTGAAGGATTTTCCAGTGTAAATTAGCACAAGATTAGGTTTTAATCTGCATCCGGGAAATTGCCCTAAAGACATTTATAATTCTTTACTCCCCATATGGAGTATGATCCTATAGCCTAGTTAAGCCTGTTGTGGCATTGCCACGTCACAGAATGCGAATAACTACAATTTTTCATCAACCAGCAACTCAAAGTCTGAATGTTTAAGAATAGTCTTCGGATTTTAGAATTGTTTAGAAATAGTTTTAGACAAATAAATGACAATGAATGTGTTAGCACGAGCACAACGTATGCACAATTTCAATGTAAATGCATGGGTTTTTGTCAAACATTATTACATACCTCGGTTCTTGAGTGACGGCACATATATCCATCACAAATTGATCTACAAAATGTCCAAATAGTGTCAAATTTTCAAGACAATTAGAAAATAATAGAATATATTCTGATTTATTTTGATGTTTTATTTTTAATATATCAAAGAGATGATGCTACAAATCTAGAACAGGATTCATTACTTCCACACTGAATTTTCTGAGATGCAACTGGCCGTCAAACACATATTGAGCTACACATAATCTACAAATAATCTACACATAACGCTTAATCTACACATAACACATAATCTACAAATAATCTACACATAACACTTAATCTACACATAACACATAATCTACACATAACACACAATCTACACATAACACATAATCTACACATAACACATAATCTACACATAACGCTTAATCTACACATAACACATAATCTACAAATAATCTACACAAAACACTTAATCTACACATAACACATAATCTACACATGACACATAATCTACACATAACACAATCTACACATAACACACAATCTGCACATAACACATAATCTACACATAACACATAATCTACACATAACACATAATCTACACATAAAATACACAATCTACACATAACACACAATCTACACATAACACATAATCTACACATAAAATACACAGTCTACACATAATCTACACATAACACATAATCTACACATAAAATACACAATCTACACATAACACATAATCTACACATAAAATACACAGTCTACACATAATCTACACATAACATATAATCTAAACATAAAATACACAATCTACACATAACACACAATCTACACATAACACATAATCTACACATAAAATACACAGTCTACACATAATCTACACATAACACATAATCTACACATAACACATAATCTACACATAAAATACACAATCTACACATAATCTACACATAACACATAATCTACACATAAATACACAATCTACACATAACACATAATCTACACATAACACATAATCTACACATAAAATACACAATCTACACATAACACACAATCTACACATAACACATAATCTACACATAAATACACAATCTACACATAATCTACACATAACACATAATCTACACATAAATACACAATCTACACATAACACACAATCTACACATAATCTACACATAAATACACAATCTACACATAATCTACACATAACACATAATCTACACATAATCTACACATAACACATAATCTACACATAAAATACACAATCTACACACAACACATAATCTACACATTATCTACACATAATATACACAACACATAATCTACACATAACAATCTACACATAATCTACACATAACACATAATCTGCATATAACACATAATCTACACATAATACATAATCTACACAAAACACATAATCTACACATAACACATAATCTACACATAATATACACAATCTACACAACACATAATATACACATAACACATAATCTACACATAACACACAATCTACACATTATCTACACATTCTACACATAACACATAATCTATACATAGCACATAATCTACACATAACACATAATCTACACATAAAATACACATAACACATAATCTACACATAACACATAATCTACACATAACACATAATCTACACATAAAATACACAATCTACACACAACACATAATCTACACATTATCTACACAACACATAATCTACACATAACAATCTACACATAATCTACACATAACACATAATCTGCATATAACACATAATCTACACATAATACATAATCTACACAAAACACATAATCTACACATAACACGTAATCTACACATAATACATAATCTACACAAAACACATAATCTACACATAACACATAATCTACACATAAAATACACAACACAATCTACACACAACACATAATCTACACATTATCTACACATAATCTACACATAACAATCTACACATTATCTACACATAATCTACACATAACACATAATTTGCATATAGCACATAATCTACACATAACACATAATCTACACATAAAATACACAATCTACACACAACACATAATCTACACATTATCTACACAACACATAATCTACACATAACAATCTACACATAATCTACACATAACACATAATCTGCATATAACACATAATCTACACATAATACATAATCTACACAAAACACATAATCTACACATAACACGTAATCTACACATAATACATAATCTACACAAAACACATAATCTACACATAACACATAATCTACACATAACACGTAATCTACACATAATACATAATCTACACAAAACACATAATCTACACATAACACATAATCTACACATTATCTACACATAATCTACACATAACAATCTACACATTATCTACACATAATCTACACATAACACATAATTTGCATATAGCACATAATCTACACATAACACATAAAATACACATAACACATGATCTACACATAAAATACACATAACACAATCTACACATAACACACAATCTACACATAAATACACAATCTACACATAACACATAATCTACACATAACACATAATCTACACATAAAATACACAATCTACACATAACACACAATCTACACATAACACATAATCTACACATAAATACACAATCTACACATAATCTACACATAACACATAATCTACACATAAATACACAATCTACACATAACACACAATCTACACATAATCTACACATAAATACACAATCTACACATAATCTACACATAACACATAATCTACACATAATCTACACATAACACATAATCTACACATAAAATACACAATCTACACACAACACATAATCTACACATTATCTACACATAATATACACAACACATAATCTACACATAACAATCTACACATAATCTACACATAACACATAATCTGCATATAACACATAATCTACACATAATACATAATCTACACAAAACACATAATCTACACATAACACATAATCTACACATAATATACACAATCTACACAACACATAATATACACATAACACATAATCTACACATAACACACAATCTACACATTATCTACACATTCTACACATAACACATAATCTATACATAGCACATAATCTACACATAACACATAATCTACACATAAAATACACATAACACATAATCTACACATAACACATAATCTACACATAACACATAATCTACACATAAAATACACAATCTACACACAACACATAATCTACACATTATCTACACAACACATAATCTACACATAACAATCTACACATAATCTACACATAACACATAATCTGCATATAACACATAATCTACACATAATACATAATCTACACAAAACACATAATCTACACATAACACGTAATCTACACATAATACATAATCTACACAAAACACATAATCTACACATAACACATAATCTACACATAAAATACACAACACAATCTACACACAACACATAATCTACACATTATCTACACATAATCTACACATAACAATCTACACATTATCTACACATAATCTACACATAACACATAATTTGCATATAGCACATAATCTACACATAACACATAATCTACACATAAAATACACAATCTACACACAACACATAATCTACACATTATCTACACAACACATAATCTACACATAACAATCTACACATAATCTACACATAACACATAATCTGCATATAACACATAATCTACACATAATACATAATCTACACAAAACACATAATCTACACATAACACGTAATCTACACATAATACATAATCTACACAAAACACATAATCTACACATAACACATAATCTATACATAACACGTAATCTACACATAATACATAATCTACACAAAACACATAATCTACACATAACACATAATCTACACATTATCTACACATAATCTACACATAACAATCTACACATTATCTACACATAATCTACACATAACACATAATTTGCATATAGCACATAATCTACACATAACACATAAAATACACATAACACATGATCTACACATAAAATACACATAACACAATCTACACATAACACACAATCTACACATAACACAATCTGCACATAACACATAATCTACACATTCTCTACACATAATCTACACATTATCTACACATAAAATACACATAACACATAATCTACACAACACATAATCTGCATATAACACATAATCTACACATAACACATAATCTACACAACACATAATCTGCATATAACACATAATCTACACATAACACAATCTACACAACACATAATCTGCATATAACACATAATCTACACATAACACATAATCTACACATAAAATACACATAACACATGATCTACACATAAAATACACATAACACATAACACACAATCAACACATAACACATTATCTACACATAATCTACACATAACATAATTTACACATTATCTACACATAACCTACACACAAAACATAATCTACACATAACACAATCTACACATAAAATACACAACACATAATACACAATCTACACATGATACATAATCTACACATAAGATACACAAAAGTATTTTCTCATGGTCTAAATAGACGCACAATTTACATTATTTCAGTAGTACACTCAAATGACAAAAGTCAAATCATACTGTTCATGTGTTAAACTTGCTATAGTTTACTTCCACGTTGTTTCTTTATCAAATATCAATGTCAAATGTAAATCAAATCAATCACTGAAACATCAGCGCCACTTTGAGTGAGAAATATGTATAATATGTATGTTTATAATATTGATTGGAATATTGATAATTCACATTACAAGTGATATAGTAGTCCTTTGTATTAATATAGTATTCTGCTGTCTTGTAATAAACAAAGAAATATATATTCTGTGATAGTAAACTTATAAAGATATGAAATAATCATAAAAATATGATTTATAGAAGTGGAAATAAATATTGCGACACTATTACATAATTTGTGTCTTTAATGACCCTATACACTTTTAGTAATTGAGCAGTTATAAAAATATATTTTTTGCAATTTTGCCTTTTCTTTTTTTTTCTTTTTTTTTTTTACACAATTCAGGGGAGAAAGGTTGAGGAATACTAAAGAGGTGTGGGCATATCTCCAAAGAATAGATGAGGTTCTGCATCTCTATGCATTTAAGGGTTAATCTGAGTCTGGAAACCGCCCATAAGAGTGCTGTTTTTCCAACACGGATTATCATGGTTTAGCCTGTTATGGCATTGTGTTGAATGTGGATAATTAGAACTTTCTGGTATACCAGCAACTTGAACATACCTATACAGAAATCTGACATATGGCAATAAATGTGAAGCACACACATTCATATACGGTTTACTCTGATATAAAAAGTCACATACTTGTATGTATATGGAATACATTTTTCAAAAGACTACAAAAATGTCAGTTTTCCTATATTTAACACATATTTTCCTAAACCCCAGTGGAATATGGATATGTACAAACATGCTCTAATATATGAACTATACATTTATATGTTTGTATATGGTCATACATCAGATCTCTGTATGGGACAGGTCTGATATCTTTTGGTCATTTAAATGTATTCTAGAGATTAGAATGTGTTTACACTG
>NC_059352.1:1940000-2042500 GCF_019703515.2 Myxocyprinus asiaticus
ATTTATGTACCTGCGTTCTTGCAATACTATGGCGGTAACAATCTCAGTACTCAAGGGGGCGACAGAGTTTCCGTCAAATGTTTGTGCTATTAAACTGTGTTATTATTCAGGTAGCTAGCTATAAAGATGTGGGCAGTTTAGTTAATTTGCACAGTAAGATTCTCTTCAAACTGTTGAGAAAACTTACTATTGGAGATGTTCGTGCTACTGCCCGTAATAGTGACCCACACTTCGAAACATAATAACACATGATATCGAGCTTGCATAGCTAGAAGTGTTTACATTCACGCACTTGAGTGTGTTTCGCACCTAAAAGTCAAAACACAATGAATGTTAAAGCAGTAATTAAGTCTCACAAAGTCCCATGCTATGTAACCTAACCTCCTTACCTTTTGTTTTTCCAATGTTAATTTAGATTATTTTGCTCTATTAGCCAAAACCTTATGAGAACGTCTACTGATGTAGCAAAAAAATCACTGCACAGCACAATACTTCTGAAAGAAGCCTAAGATTCGAAGTTGTGCTTCGTCAGCAAGTGCTTTTCTTTGCAACCTTCCAGTGGATGTTAAGAAATGGGACACCACTTAAACACAGCGACTGGAACGCAACGCCACTGCAATACATTGTAGACTGAAAAATGCACTGTAAGCGCCTGCCTAGTTTCTTGCCCTTGAAAGAGACATCGCCTGAGGCCGAACTCTTAACAGCACCTCAGAGATCTTGGGACTTGAATGACAAAACTGTCTCAGATTGGTATAAGTGCTTTTGACTATATCCACTTTGCTGCTTATTAGTGATGTTTGTGAAACGAGTCAGTGTTTTTGAATGAATCTTTTAAGTGGACAAACCATTTTAGTTCACTTCCATATACTGACTCTTGTTCATGTAAGTCTATTTCTTTCATAGTTTAAAGCGTGAGACTGCTTCGGTGGCTTTTATCAGCCAACAGCATTAGACTGTTAAGGGCTGTTAAGGAGAATATCATTGGTTTGACCCACTGAATGAATACGGCCTTTTACTGAACTAGTCGGTGATTCGAGTTTGGACGAGACTCCTCGTTCATGAACGAACTGAATCTACAGTACTGGTATGGTTCAATGACTCATCCAAAGCACATAAAAGACTCTCATTTATCGCCACCTACTGGCCCAAATGCGTAATTTACAGAAATGGTCACTAAAGGAATCTGAAGTAATCTTTTTGGCGACGGATTCAAAAGTCTCAAATCAATGGGATGAATCAAAACCCCCACCACTACTGATTATTCTGGCCAAGAACGGCCCACTTACACAGGAAGAGACCGTGTAAATGACATATAAAGTGACCAACCAGAGTTTGCTTTGTTTTTACATGCCATTTAGTGGCAGGTTTCTGTAAATATTTTATAAATATTTGATACCACAATTATTGACCGACATGAAATAAAACTCATTCAAATAATTGCACCGCACTGTCAGTCCACGACTGGCTGCGCAGAAAACACTGAAAATATAGTTTTGCCCGACCAAAAGTAATAAATACTGATTATATTACACTAAGTGACTTGAACAAAACCCTAAAAACTCAAAAAATCATTTAGTCTTGTTTTCTGGTAAAAGTTGTTATATGGCACAATGTTTTTTCTCGCTTTAAGCATAAAGTTCACCAAATTTGGATATAAAAAGAAAAACATAATTCAAAATATATTATCTATTAAAAACAAATCTTATTAAGTTATTTAGCTTCTCACGTTAATTTATCTAGTTTTAAGGATGATTTTTATTTGACAACAAGACAAAACACTAATTACGAAAATGATTTCCACAGTATCAACCCAGTACCTTGTAAGCGCAACTTCCAATCAGATTGGAACTGGTGATTTCAGCAAGCTAGTTGTTACTGAACGTTACTATAACTAAATTGTTGTAAACAGGGTTTTACGTTTCGCCACAGTTTCTTGGTGAAATTAACACTAGAGGCGCTACCATAACTGTGCGTTTTATTCACTTTTACACAAATTATGAGTATATTGGATAATTATTACTTTATTAACACTAATTTTTTTATGATATCGAAACAATTTTACTCTAACACATCCTTTGAAAAATGATAAATTTTAATGCTTTTATTACAGACCCACCTACATTTATCCACTAATTCCAATGTGATTAGCTTGCGCGGTAGCTTACCTGATTGAGTGTTGGACTTTGGACATGGAAGACCATGGTTGGAGTCCAGACGAGGACGCAAGCTGACACATTAGACGAAAGTGTCTTTGAAGTGACATGAAATGATGCAGTTGCTTCAGAAAATATGCCTTTCATGCCGCATTTGCTTTTAAAACACTATCGGTTAGGTTTGGGTGTTGGTTTAGGGTAAGGGTGTCTTATTTGCTTTTAGAACACTGTTGTTTAGGTTTAGGCTAAAGTTTTAGGTTAGGGAGGTATGTTTTAATCATTAAAACCTCCATCTAAAATTCCCCTTAAAAACTTTGTCTTATTTCAACATAATTTCACTCACTTTTGGCGCCCCCCGCTGGACATTTCACAGAGAAACTGCAGCCAAACGTGTAGTACAGCACATAATTTTTGTTTGCCAGTTTTGTGTACAATAAAAATCAGATGGTAAGTGAACAGACAGTGGGTGGTCCTTTGGGTGTGCTGTCTGTGGCAGAGACTGTGTGTACCCTGGCAGAGAGTCAGCACACCCTGATGCCCAGTTTCCCAGGAGCCGTGTGTGAACGTGGCAGTGGTTAATTGGCAGATTAGGGGTGGTGGATTCCAAGAACGCTCAGTTTGGCCAAGTACATTACTGGTCTGACTGGGCAGATAGTTATGCCAACCAGACCAGATGGGCATCTTCAGCAGACCAGTAATACCAGTTAAGGGAGATGAGAATCTAATTTTGAGGCTTTGATGATCAAAGTAAACAAAGGAAATCCCTTAAATCTAAGACTGGTGCTTAAAATGACTTTGCATGGGTTATGAATCCCGTTATGAGAAATTATTTCATATCATCAAGTTTTTATCTTTCTCACAATGTCATACTAACTGTATAACCCATTTTTCATCTTTCATTTAATTTACACAGCATTAATTATTTATCAAACTATTGCTTTATGTCACAGACGGCTCTCCTTTCCACACGCAGCCTGTTAGCGTGCTATTCTTGTAAAGCTCAAGTGAGCTTGCTATTTTAATCATGTGTCCATTTGTTAGAGATGGAATACGTGTTTTCATCACAAAGACAACAGCCGATGTGCCCCGTGTGTTCGAAAGAGGAGAAAACTGCTGAGGAACCACAAAAGATGGAGAAAATAAGCAGAGCTAAAAATAGAGTGGGTTTTCTCTGCTCGTATGACTTGCATCAATGTTACCCATTGCATTGAACTCCGTGGAGCGTAGCATTATGCTAAATCATTACCCCTGGTGTTGCACACAGGTCAAGCGTTGTAATGCGATGCTCAAAGTTAAAACTATTATAACTACGATCCCATTTATCGCTGACCTTTCGAAGTGCAGCCAGTGATTACTGGGTAATTCACATGATGTATCATTTCGTGGGTGGTGGCGGCGCGATAATCAAAACAATATGGAAGAGAGACTGATCCTGTGCGTATCTAGATATATTGGTTGTACCAACTAGTCAACTACTCGGTTAGTTTTGCCATGAGTAGACGTGTTGAGTTTGTGCCGAGTATTTGTGAATCACATTGTGAGGCACTCATAATTTTCACATGCAAATGAGCTTTGCGGAAAACTTGCAGCAAACTGTCCATTTTTGCCAAAGGTTTGCCGGAGGTTCACCACTACCGGTGAAGAGCTGCAAACTTCTGGCAAACATTTGCGGCGAATCAAAAGCTCATTTGCATGTGAAAATAACAAGTGGCAAATTTGTGGCTAGGGTTCAGCTATGCTTGTTCCATATGGTGATCACAGGAGTAAAACTCCTCAGTCTACAAAATGTTTCCTGTGTATCTGCGTGGAAATACATAATCAAAATAGTGGTAAAATTTAGGGTAACGTAACCTTTGAGTCATATACATAAGGTAAACATTGAGCTTCAGATTAAGCGAGTGTTATTTTTCTAGGTGTTTTATTTGACCATTAAAGGAATATTCCAGGTTCAATACAAGTTAAGCTCATTTGACAGCATTTGTGGCATTACATTTACATTTATGCATATTGCAGATACTTTTATCCAAAGCGACTTACAATGCACTTCTTACAGGGACAATCCCCCCCAGAGCAACCTGGAGTTAAGTGCCTTGCTCAAGGACACAATGGTGGTGGCTGTGGGGATTGAACCGGCAACCTTCTGCTTACCATTTCTGTGCTTTAGCCCACTATGGCACCACCACAAATTAAAAAAAACAAAAACACTTACAATGGAAGTGAATGTGGGCCAATCCGTAAATGTTAAAATACTCACTGTTTCAAAAGTATAGACACAAGACGTAAACAATATGCGTGTTTACATGATTTTAGTGTGATCAAATAATTTACTAACCTTTTCTGTGTAAAGTTATATCCAATTTTACAACTTTGTTGCCATGACAACATTACGCCGTAAAACCTTACAACGACTTAAACAACTTTACAGTTCAAATAATTCACAAGTTTTAACAGAAGAATTAATGTAAGTGCTTTTATAAAATTAAAAGCTTCACATTTCTGCTTCTAAACCCTCCAAAAACTGACCCATTCACTTCCAATGTAAGTGTCTCACTGGAACATCGATTTTTGCTTTTTTGTAAGAAAATGAGGGATGAGTCAAAATAAATTTTTGTGGTGATCAACATTATGCCACAAATGCTGTCGATTGAGCTTAACTTGTTTTGCACATGGAATATTCCTTTAAAGTGTTGCGCTTTGGTTTAAAAAAAAAATTCTTGGATTTTATCTGTCAAAATGAAGGACATCAATTGGAACAATCATCAATGTTTCTAAAATGTGGATAGTAGCGGAAAAATTTAGATTAATGCAACTTCTGAGTCATTTACACTAATTTTCTATTTTTTAAGGGCAGTTAAACAACTATTTAAAATGAGTAGCCGCACAAGCCTGAGTCAAGGCATATCATGACATTTAAAAAATTATATTATACATGTTATATATTCTATATGATTTAATATAGAATAAAATGTGACTGTCTATAATGTTTCTAATGTGGAGGTCAAGAGAAATGGTCATTGTGGTGTACTGTTATATGCAGAAAGTGCATCAACAACAGATTGACAATTGCTCTGTAAGTTGATTGACAAATTGCTCTGCATAAACTCAAATCGACTGTTGTGATTTCTAAAATTCTGCATGGCTTGTTCCTGTCGGTTCTCAGCAGGCTACATTTGCAACTTCCCTGTGATTGTGCTCCCTGAATTTTCAGTACTAGCTCATGTCTTGCCAAGTCCAATCGACCGCAAACCAACAACAACAGATCCAATATGCTCCATCATGGTCCAAATCCATTCCATGTGACACTTCATCAGGATGTTTCATTAAGGTTTGTCTACCCCATGACCCTTTCCCCCTTGTTTCAGAAGAGTCAAGGAGCCACACTTGGCCAAGAAGATGCCACCAGATCTGTTTTATGAGGGCGACTGGCCAATCAGATCCATTTTAACACAGCAGCTGGAAATGTTAGGCTTGACAAATGACACACGATTGAGCGGCTGCTGCTAAAGCAGCTGTGGTTTCAATCTTCAATTTCTGCTGAGTACAACATTTTAACCAATGGAGCCCTGTGGCGCAACCACTGGGGAACACAAAAATGCACCTTTCAAAATGATATTTGGACTATTTGCACTATCTTGAGGGCATTTGAAAGGGGTTGAAAAATAGATAACTTTGCAGTTAATAAACTGGGATTGTTGATCGTAGTAATGGGATATTTGTCAACCCATTTTACTCCCATAATGCAACATATTTCTGAGTAAAACTGGATATACAAAGTGAAATACAATGATGTTCAGAACTTAATATTATATACATCGGAATTAATTGGATGGTGAAAAGTGGGCATTTTTATACCAACGGCAGCACCCCTTTTTGGGAAGGCTTATTGACCAGGATGTGGAGGCTGAAGGTCATCCGGAACATCTCTACGTATGTCAATGGTAATGCTTCTTTTCCACATCTCTCGTTATTTGCTATTCTTGCTAGAACTTTTATTACATTAATGGCAACTGGCATTAAATTACTGGCTTAACAACTGGTAAGAACTGCATGGATTTTCTGAGAAAACCAATAGATCTCTGTTGTCT
Source organism: Myxocyprinus asiaticus (assembly GCF_019703515.2). Lineage (NCBI taxonomy): Eukaryota > Metazoa > Chordata > Actinopteri > Cypriniformes > Catostomidae > Myxocyprinus > Myxocyprinus asiaticus. The sequence goes on from NC_059352.1 coordinate 1,946,242, forward strand.
TGTAGCTCTACTGAAAGCTTCAGACCACAATGGAGATTTTAAATAGATGTATTGCAACAAGAAGGAGAGTGACCTACAAATGTTAGATATGATATCTTTTCAAAAAGATTTGAAACCTTCCAGCAAATTGGAATTGGCAACACAAAAATTATGTTTCTATGGTTACTGAGCAATTTCAGCCACTTTCATCTTCTTTGGTTACCTTGCTGTGAGCGTAGACAACAGATCCCAGGAGCTTCCAGGTTCCTCCGCGGCGATCCATACGGATCATTCGAAGTATCTGGAGGAATCGGAGACTCCTGATTGCAGAGGTGGCAAACACATTCCCCTGCGTCCCAGCCGCCAGTACTGATATAGAGGCAATCAGCACCATGATGTCTGTGGAATACAACACCATTTGTGAATTTCCAACTACCTGGGAACTGGGAATTTGAAACTGTAATGAGGGTGGGTAGAACTTTATTACTAGGGCCTATTTTAATAATGGGTTAGAGCTAATTATATAAGTATTTAAAATATAAGACATATTATTATGTGACAGGATGTATGTTTGTATACTGTACCATCCGTAGGTTTTTGCAATTAAATTAATAGAGGTCAAGTACCAAATGTCAGGCTGTATCTTGGGAATGCTTTGTTCAATCGACACAGAAATTGGTGGATGTCACAGTTACCATGATCTAAGCCTACCTACCAATTTTGGAGAAAGTGCCACCATTTTTTCCGAGGTGGGGCAAATTAATTTTCTCCCCCGCCAATTTTATCATATATTTTATTGTAGCTTTATCTTCACAACGCTTTGGTGTATTGAAATGCAACTTGGTAAGCATCATCGATATCCTTTCTTGAGGGTACATGAGCAGTTTGGGGACAGCGTCGCCTAGTGGTCATCTAGTGAACTGTTGTTTTACTACTTCCACTACATATTTTATTCAATTAAAATCAAATTTGTCAGATGATCTCAGACCATGCCAGCAAAATACAGTATACCAAATGGATTGTATTTACAATGATTTGCCTGAAGCAGCAATAGTAGCTTTACAAGTATATCGCCAATTGCAGCTAAATATATTATTATTACAAATGAACATACCGATATTACACTGAAGGACATAAATAATGGGAGTACATACTATATGTATGAATGAATTAGCCTATGCCCTGATTATATTAGCATTTTTGTAGTGATGCATTTTTGATTTCCTTAATCTCTTAATATATACTATATGAGATACACTCACCGATAACACAAAATGGTTTCCTGGCAAATTTGAGTCTCCCCCTCCATCCCCTGTATCGACAACAACATCCTGCAGACCAGATCCGAACGATGTATTCCACACCGAAAACCACAATAGTTACTATTTCCTACACATACACACACATCACATTAGCATGACAGTGTATAGACCCCTCCACAGTTGTAAACACGTTAAATCAATATTAATGTCCTGTGCAACTTAATGTACCAGTATGTAGAGCGCGTCTTCAGAACTCTTCTCATATTCTTTGATGGTGGAGAACACAGACAGAACCAGACACGAGAAGACCAGCAGAAAACTAAAAGAATGAGAGAGAAAAAAAAAACAGTTTTTAAATAACTGTGTATGTGTGTTTTCTTTGCTATACTTTGAGTTTAAATTTGTCCTAAAAACTTATTTACATGTCACAGAACTTCCTCAAAGTACCCAAAACCTACTGTAGAAGTTCGGAGGTGGTATCAGATGGTAATACCATGGTACTTTGATATATTTAATATATTTTCAAACTGAAATGTTTGTCCCATGGTATTTACATGGTACTCCAAGGTACTTCCAAGAATACTACGGAACTACCATGGTATACGTCCAAAAACCTATGGTACTTTTGGTACACTTAGGGGTGTTATACAATTATTGTATTCCATTATCAAAAAAGTACCTTCACAGTTCCATAAACAACACAATATTACCATGGTATATGTAAAATAAAAATGATAACACTGTGGTATTTGTCCAAAAAAAATGGTACAACTATGGTATGTAAAAAAAAAAAAAAAGGTAATATTATGGTACATGTCTAAAAAACATGGCATTACCATTGTGCATGTAAAAAAAAAAATCTAGTTCATCCTTGGGAGCAATTTCCAAAGCCTGAAGGTACCACATTCATCTGTACAAACAATAGCACGCAAGTATAAACACCATGGGACCACGCATCCATCATACCGCTCAGGAAGGAGACGCATTCTGTCTCCTAGAGATGAATGTAGTTTGGTGTGAAAAGTGCAAATCAATCCCAGAACAACAGTAAAGGACCTTGTGAAGATGCTGGAGGAAACAGGTAGACAAGTATCTATATCCACAGTAAAACTAGTCCTATATCGACATAACCTGAAAGGCTGCTCAGCAAGAAAGAAACCACTGCTCCAAAACCACCATAAAAAGCCAGACTACAGTTTGCAAGTGCACATGGGGACAAAGATCTTACTTTATGGAGAAATGTCCTCTGGTCTTATAAAACAAATATTTAACTGTTTGGCCATAATGACCATCATTATGTTTGGAGGAAAAAGGGTGAGGCTTGCAAGCCAAAGAACAACGTCCCAACTGTGAAGCATGGGGGTGGCAGCATCATGTTGTGTGGGTGCTTTGCTGCAGGAGGGACTGGTGCACTTCACAAAATAGATGGCATCATGAGGAAGGAAAATTATGTGGATATTTTGAAGCAACATCTCAAGATATCAGCCAGGAAGTTAAAGCTCGGTCTCAAATGGGTCTTCCAAATGGACAATGGTAATACTATTGTACATGTCTAAAAAATATGACATTACCATTTGTTTATGTAAAAAATAAAAACATGGTACAACTATGGTATATGTAAAAAACAAAAAGGAAATACTATGGTACATAGTATTACAACTGTATATGTAAAATAAATAAATAAAAATGGTACTGCCATTGTATTTTTGTTGTGTAAAGGGACTTTCTTTGCACAGGTCAGAGTATTTTATGGTACTCTAAGATACTTCAAAGAATACCATGGTACTACTGTGGTACATGCTCCCCAAAACATGGTACTAATATGGTATATTGTACTCTGAGAGAACTTTTTTGTGAGGGTCAGCATGTCAGAGTATTTTATTGTAGTCCAATAGTACACTTTAAAAAAACAAACGTTCAAAAAGGTACTTTCTGATACTTTCACATACTGTTAAGTTTTTTGACTCTCTTTGTCAGAAAATGGCTTTTACTGTGTTAAAAAGTTGTTTATTCACAATTGTGTCATGCATTGTTCACAGTCTTTTCTATAAGGTTTTAATAGATATAAGGCTGTTTTACTGGTTCGTTGAAGGAAGAAAAAGTAATAGTCGCTCTGAGATGTCCATGACAAACATGACTTGATTGACAGTGTCTGTACTGTACATACACTGTGCTGATAAATGAAAATCTACTCAATCGTGGGTCTTGATTTCACAGCTTTCACAGAAACATATTTCACTCAGTAAAATGATGGAGAAAGACTTTGTCGACAACCACAAAGCAGTAATCCCTCCTAGCAGGCATTGGACTTAACGTACACGCTGAATGGAATATAATGCCCTGCTGGCCAATTTTAAAGGAGTTTTCTGCCTCTTTAAGTCTATTTTTTACACTGAAAATTATCTCTGTCAGCGTATTCACCTAACAAATATCATGGGGGAACATGAGATGGGACTGTTCTGTGTTTAACGAGGATTAATTAGTTAGATGAAAAGAACTAACAAAAGCATGCACACACAGATCGCGCTCAAACAAGATTGTAAATGTAGTTGGTTATGTAATGCAAACATTAAAATGCAAGTGTTTAGATGTCATGAGATAGCATCGTGTGAGGAACAGAGAGTAAAGTAAGTGTTTGTGAACTGATAATCTCCCGTTTTACTCGTGATTTGTGTGAAAGCGAATAAAAAGTCGTTGTTGTTGTTGTAGCGCCTCTAGTGTTCATACTGAGCACTGTCTCGACATGTTTATTGGTCATTGCTCCTAGAAGAGTCACTATTGGTGAACTTCATGTCATCATGTGCCCTTCTGTAACTACTATGGTGATTAACAATAACTTATAAAGTAAAAAGCAGATTTTTACAGTTTCAGAAGGTTAATATCAAGTTTATGACTGTTTTTTTACAGTGCTAGTGTGGTCATGTAAATTACAACAGTTTTAAACTGTAAAATGTACAGGTTGTTCTGTAAAGTTGTTTAAATTTTTACTGTATTTTTTACATAAATATTCTGGCAACCACAGCTGCCAGGATTTTTATAGTGTATCCTTTCACTTATTGGACAGTTATTGAATTGTTTTATATATATATATATATATATATCACCTTAAACTAAAGTGAAAATGACAAATAAATATTTTATCTCAAAATAAATGTGATCATTTCGAGGATATTTATAAGCTACGTAAATTTACAACATTTTAAAAAATATTAAATATTTGATCAAATTGCCTAAAAATCAAACTTTAGACATCACACGCAAAGATCTCATGTATCAGGAATATTCTGCAGGAAAATTTCGTGTTTTGGGAGAAAATAAAATCAGTGGAGCCTTTTACCCTGTTGTACCTTAATTCAATTAATTAAAACTAGTAAGAAGAGTGAAAAACTGGGGGGCCTAGGTTGCTCAGCGAGTATTGATGTTGATTATCACCCCTGGAGTCACGAGTTCGAATCCAGGACGTGCTGAGTGACTCCAGTCAGGTCATCTAAGCAAGCAAATTGGCCTGGTTGCTAGGGAGGGTAGAGTCACATGGGGTAACCTCCTCGTGGTCGTGATTAGTGGTTCTCGCTCTCAATGGGGTGTGTGGTAAGTTATGCGTGGATCACGGAGAGTAGCATGAGCCTCCACATGCTGTGAGTCTCCGCGGTGTCATGCACAACGAGTCACGTGATAAGATGCGCGGATTGATGGTCTCAGAAGCAGAGACAACTAAGACTTGCCCTCCGCCACCCGGATTGAGGTGAGTAACCGCGCCACCACGAGGACCTACTAAGTAGTTGGAATTGGGCATTCCAAATTGGGAGAAAAAAAAAAGAATAGTTATAAAACAAGCTTAAGTAAACTATTTTTGTTTTAATTTTGAGATAACTATTAGTATAGATTGTAGAATAACAACTGAAAAACAGCACAGACAGACACAAATGCGTTCGGTGTGAACGACCCCTTAAAGGTGCAGCAGCAAAAACAACAAAAAAAGAAAAACAGTCTGTTTAATCCTCAGAGACCCATGCATTAATGTTGATGATATATTTGTTCCACTCCCTTAAAGCCGCTTGTAATAAAAAATGATTTTTATGCATATTTGTTTTAAAATGTATTTATTTTTTATGCATCTTGTATTTTCTTTATGATTTTTATGTAAAGCACTTTGAATTGCCATTGTGTATGAAATGTGCTATATAAATAAACTTGCCTTGGCTATTTGTTTTGGTGTAAATTTTGGAAGAAGATTGAAAATTGTAACTCTGGGCATTTAGGTTTTGCAAAATGTTTTTAGACACAGTTCAACACACAAAAGTATACAGTATGTACAATAATACATAACAAGCATAAAGGTTACATTTTTGAACAGTAAAGGAATTTGATTATTTAAAACTAACGAGGACTATTGATATTGATGATATATTTGCTGATCAAAATAATAAAAAATACCAATCTCTATGTAATGTATATATATACATTAAAATAATCTGGAATAGTTTAACGATGATCATTGTAAATCCTAACGCAGAGCATTGCATTTTTGCTACGCTTAGATACTTTTGAGCAATATTTTTTTTTCAATCTATAAACATGTTGGAAATTAAGGAAAAAAATATTACAGGTCAAATACTTACCAAAAGTTTTGTCATCTAGCTGTGAGAGTTAATATGCAATTTTTCCCCCAGCAAAACTATTATTGTAATACCGTTCAGAGTGTCAGCTACTGTTATGTATAGTCTAGTTTTTAACCCATATTTAATGAAAATAAGATATTATTTAATTCCGCTATAAGTGGGAGAGATATCAAATTAAATTAGGACTGTTTTTGGTGCAAGAAACTTTGACCCCTTTTAAATTAACATTAGTTGTTTTGCAAGTTTTACATGAGTAACCAGTGTATAATGCATATACAGTAGTCTATCTTTGTGTGTATTCTTTCTCCTGTATATCATGATGTTGTGGATTCCCTGCAAGAAGGAGTCAAATCTAAACGCTTTTAACAAGAACAAGAGAACTGTGAGCAATCGATGACATCACAGGTGCTCTTCCACCCACTCATGACCCTGTAAAGCTCTCTCCCTCTCTCTCTCACACACACACACACACACACACACACACACATACAAACACATAAACACACACACACACACACACACACACACACACACACACACACACACACATAAACACACACACAAGTTGGTTTAGCTATCATTATGAGGACTCTCCATAGATATAATGATTTTTATACTGTACAAACTATAGATTCTATCCCCTAACCCTACCCCTAAACCTAACCCTCACAAAAAACTTTCTGCATTTTTACATTTTCAATAAAACATAATTTAGTATGATTTATAAGTGATTTGAATTATGGGGACACTAGAAATGTCCTCATAAACCACATTTATAGCATAATACCCTTGTAATTACCAGTTTATAACCTAAAAAAAAAGTCCTCTAAACCACTTAAACCTGCCCACACACACACACACACACACATACACACACATATACACACACACACACACACACATACACACACACACACACACAGACACACACATAAACACACATACAAACACAAGCGCACACACTCACACACACACACACACACACACACAAACACATAAACACACATACAAACACAAGCGCACACACTCACACACACACACACACACACAAACACATAAACACACACGCAAACACACACATGCACGCACAAACGCACACGCACAAACACACAAACAAACACAAGTGTACACACACACACATACACACACAAGCACACACACATGCACATACACACACACACAAACACACACACACACGCACACACGCACACACGCACAAACACACAAACAAACACAAGCGTACACACACACACATACAAACACACAAACACAAGCACACACACATGCACACACACATGCACACACACACACACAAACAAACACAAGCACACTCACGTACACACGCACGCATGCACAAATACACAAAAGCACACACACACATAAACACACACACAAACACACAAACAAACACAAGCACACACATACAAACACATAAACACACACACAAACAAACACAAGCACACACACACACACACACACAAACAAACACAAGCACACACATACAAACACATAAACACACACACAAACAAACACAAGCACACACAAACACACACAGAGACAAACACATAAACACACACACAAACACAAGTACACACACACACACAAACACACACATGCACACAAAACACACACACACACACACACACACACACACACAAATACAAACACAAATACACACACACACACACACACACACACACACACACGCAACCTGGAACGATGCATCTAAAAGTACCATTTTTTATTTGAGCACGAGCACAAATGAGATTTGAGAGCTTCCACGAAGGGAGAGATTATCAGAGAATAACGACTTCTATTTTGGTCTGTTCCTCACGCAAAACGAACGTATGTCTTCAGAAGACTTGGAATATGCCGCATAAGAAAGCCAATGTATGTTTTCATTGTATGCAAAAGACATTTTACCTAAGGTCTCATTTTGTGTTTCACACTTAAAAGAAAATACGCCATTGGAACAACATGAGGGTGAGTAAATAATGACGTAATTTTCATCTTTGGGTGAAATATTTCTTCAAGTGCAGCTCATACAATCAGAATTTAGAGTCAGACTATCCATTTAATGAAATCAGCATGTAATGGATTGAAGACTATTATTATTAGTGTAAAAGGTATCCCAATTAGAAAGATGTCAAGTAAATGTTAAAATACTAGATTCACATCTCTTTATGACTGATGCAGTCAATGTATTTTGTGCTGTGAAAGACTTTTCACACTGGACTGACTGTTCTGAGGAGACACACAGTATGTCACTGTAGAGTCACTGCATACTGTAACACATTGTGTGTGTGTGTGTGTGTGTTTGATTGATGATTGTTCTCAGGGTTGTGACACGTGCTGTGATCACAGAAGGTTATTAAACCGCTCAACTGACCCTGCAGTACATCTATTGCACGTGTGTGTGTATACATAGAGTATATATATATATATTCTTACATTTTCTGAACAAATCGAATGGTGTTTGCCTGTGCAAAACTCATTACCACCATGCTAGGGTTGTGGGTAGTTACCAGGGCATTACTATGTAGCTACTAAGGCGTTTTGATGTTTTTAGTGCATTGCTATGCGATTGCTTGGGTGTTCTGGGAGGCCTCTTTAATATTCTGTTCTCTAGATATGGCTATGTAAGTCTGATCATTTAGTAGATTAATCGCACACCTCTCTTTAACAAGCCTTGATGTGTTTCCCTCAGTATGGAGGAGAATTATAACTTCATTTTGATCATTAAACTCCCCACCGCTGGCAGCTGCTTTGGTCATTTGAAATGGAGCAAAGCCAAAGACCAGCTCAGACTGCTAAATACAAACACATGCTCCTCGATCTGCTGCACACACCAAATAAACACACACACACACACACACACACACACACCATCAGTCACACCTCAAACCTGCACAACAAATTAAAGTCATCATTCACTCCTTGTCTCTATTTACTTTCTAAATATACATTCCTCATCTTATTGTGAACGATTCATCAGTGCACATTATTCCAAAGAAACAAAAGTTTGTATTCATAATTGTACATCAAAATGTTAAAAAGCCTAGGTCACATAGACTGCCTGTATTTCAACTCCTCCCTCCATTAACTATATAAGGCTCTGGCTCCATCCTGGCATGTCACACCCGCTTTTCTTAATCAAATCAATTCCTAATTCTATTTCATTGAGAATACATCACACTGAGAGCGAGAACCACTAATCACGACCACGAGGAGGTTACTCCATGTGACTCTATCCTCCCTAGCATCCGGGACAATTTGGTTGCTTAGGAGACCTGGCTGCAGTCACTCAGCACACCCTGGGATTCAAACTCGTGACTCCAGGAGTGGTAGTCAGCGTCAATACTCACTGAGCTACCCAGACCCCCGATATAAACATTTTAGCACAAGGAGGTCGAGGAGGCCGATTGCATCACCTTTAGTGAGCCACTGGCACCCCCCTTTACATGACGCCCCTATGCATTGCATACCTTGCATATATGGTTTTTACACCTCTGACGTCAGATTGCAAATAACTGCATGCGTACACTCTGCGTTCAACAGCGGAGATTTTACATTTCATACGCTGTCAGTCATGTACATCAGTGTTTTAATTATTACTAGGGCTGTCGATTTAACGCGTTAATTCAGTGCGATTAATTATATTAAAAAAATAACGCGTTAAAAAAATTTATGCAATTAATCATGAACGTAATAAGGAATATTCTGAGTAATTAAAGTTTGAAGTACAATGTGTTTTCTCCAGGGGGCAGTAAGTGAAACTCCAGCTGTATAGACAACATGCAGCTTATACAGAGAACAAACCAACCCTTCAGCAGACAACACAACACGAGGACGCGCTCTTGCGTTCAAAACACAGCTTGATGGAGAGAAAATCTGAATTTAGGGATCTCAAGACATATTTTTCTAAGTATTAAACTACATTTAACTTGACACAGCGATCTAAAAACAGAATGTTTATGACGCGACGCAACCAAAGTGAGACGCTCCAAAAGCGTCCGTCTGACGCAGGTGTACATCCTTAAACAAGCCCTTATAATAAATCTCGACTGATTGATGAATTAAATTGCAAAATGGATTGCTGTGAACTGTAGGCCAATGATTTTAATGCTTGACTCCTCTGCCACAATAATGTAATGCATTTTAATTATCTGAATATTATTTTTTAAATAATATACATACAGTATATATACTATATATATTATTTTTAATTATTTAAATATAGCTATTTATAATTATTTAATCATTATATATTGAATTATTGTTATTTGAGGCGTTTTCTCAGCTCTCTCGATTAATTGCGATTAATTCGTTTAATCGACACCATGTAAATAATTTGATTAAAAAAAAAAATGTAATCGATTAACAGCCCTTATTATTACCAGTTTGTTGCAATGTCACATGCTGGTTCTAGAGGGCAGATTGCCCGAGCAGCATCTCTGTCGGCCTGATACCATGCTGCTTTATTCACAGCAAACTTAAATGCTGGTGCCTGATTCACACCTGAACTGAGAGGTTACACACACACACACAGATACACCTGACTTGATTACGATGGGTATTAATCAGTGAAATTGCTGATAGAGGTCGCAGGTAGACAGCGGCACCCAAAAGGTCACAAGATAAGGAGCCCAACACACAGGACAATATCATGAGTTAAGCAACATATATGCCTATTCCCAAAGTGAGATTTACATTTACATTTATTTGGTTTTATCCAAAGCGATTTACAGTTAGTGCACTTATTACAGGGACAGTCCTCCCGGAACATCCTGGAGTTAAGTGCCTTGCTCAAGGACACAATGGTGGTGGCTGTGGGGATCGAACCAGCAACCTTCAGATTACCAGTTATGTGCTTTAGCCCACTACACCACCACAGATAGCATCCGACCACAAATTCATCAACTCACCAAGATGGAAGGCTATTTTAATGCCTTTTCATCTATCTATCTATCCGTCTGTCCGCCTGTCTATCTGTTTGTCTTTCTGTCCATTCATCCACCTACTCTCTAGTCTATATTTTAATTAAAAGACTAAGAATATATATTTTTTTAAATTACAGTGTTGGGACTGCATCTCTTCTGTGTGCTTATATAGTGTTTATATTAAATACACACATTAGAATTCAGACTTAAGCACTGTTTTTTCCAACATTAGCACCTTTCTAAAACATAATGACAGCAGCCGCTCTGAGTACATTTATTTATTTACTCATCCTCTCTGGTTTCTAAACTGTCTACTGCGATTAGCAGTTTTTTGCTGACAGTTTCCTGCCAACATTGTTATACTCAGACACGACTGTCCAAAGCCACTGTAACACATCTGTCATATCTGCAGCAAAAATACAAGAGTGGAGCATTTCATCAAAAAAACTGCCTGCATATTAACTACAGTCTTCCTGTTGCTATGTCAGCTCCAAAAATGTGTAAAGCCTTTCATTTGCTCACCCGTTCACCATTAATTCAACGAGGTATAATCCAGCCACAGAATTTATAATAATATTGACTTATTAGTTTGTTATTCAAATTAATAGAATCATGATAGAGGAGATAGTAGTCTCTCAAGAATGGATATATGGAGAAATACGTTGCCAAGGATGCCGAAAGGATAAACACACCAAACAATACATTATATGACAAAGAATTGCTTTGTTGTCATAACAATGTTTGTCAATACGCCAAGCAAAGAAAGATTAAGCTGAAGAAGCTCTCATTTGGCTATTATATGACTAATAATGGCATAATATTAGTTCACTTAAGTCACTTTAACCCTCCTATGGATTCTGTCATTTTTGAACGGAATCACTTTTGCTGATTTAATAAAAAGAATTTGCTTTATCTGAGCAGTACAAGATTTGGTGACTTTTCCTCACTTGTCATCTGAACATACAAAAAAAAAAAATACAAAAAAAATAAAAAAATTATTGGGCATGATTCAATAAGTCTAAGTGGTCGTAAAACAAAAAGCATCACATTTTGTCTTTGTGGTCAGAAATGACCGACCATTGAAAATGAATGGGAAAGACCATAACACAGAGCATTTTTTTAAAATCTGCCAAATACAATCAATAAATCAGCCACAATGCAGTAACAACACACACAGAAATTAAGGGTGAGACTATAAAACATCCAAAGTGCAAAGCATACACCCACTCACACACACACACACTGCAAACTGAGGGTGTATTGTATGTAAATGAAGTGCTGCAATTTGCTATTTTCCTAAGAATTTGGTCGTTGTGCTAAGACGTTCAAAAAGTCCAAAGGAATGTTCAGGGATCAATACAAGTTAAGCTCAGTCGACGGCATTTGTGGCATAATGTTGACACACACAGACACACACACACACACAAAAATGAACTGGTGAGACTATAACACAGAGCATTTTTTTCTAAATTTGTCAGCCACAGTGTACAATTTACAAAAATAAATCAGCCACAATGCTAAACACACACACTCAGAAATGAGGAGGTGAGACAATAACACACCTACAATGCAGAACACACACACACACACACACACAGAAATAAATGGGTGAGACTAACACAAATAGAAGGGAGAATGCAGAACACACACACACACACACACAGAGAAATAAATGGGTGAGACTAACACAAATAGAAGGGAGAATGCAGAACACACACAGAGAACAAAGATCAAAGAACAAATTCTAAAGTGACCCTAATGTACAAAAGTATACCTTTTCAACTGTGGGCAAGTTTCCACTTAGATGCAGGTGTCTCACCTTCCAGACAAAACAGTGCGGGCTCTATTTTCATGAGAGCACTAATTCTAAGTGCAATTTTTGTGCCAAATGGGCGTGGGTGGGAGTGTTTGCGCTACTGTGGATGTAGGCGTGCAAACTGAGGGTGTATTGTATGTAAATGAAGTGCTGCAATTTGCTATTTTCCTAAGAATTTGGTCGTTGCGCTAAGACGTTCAAAAAGTCCAAAGGAATGTTCAGGGATCAATACAAGTTAAGCTCAGTCGACGGCATTTGTGGCATAATGTTGAATACAACAAAAATGAATTTCGACTTGTCCCTCCTTTTCTTTAAAAAAAGCACAAATCTGTGTTCCAGTGAGTCACTTACAATGGAAGTCAATGGGGGCCCATTTATTTACGTTAAAATACTCAAATAAACATTTTCAAAAATATAACCACAAGACATAAAGGATATGTGTGTAAACATGATTTCAGTGTGATAAAGTTATAGCCAATTTTACAACTTTGTTACCATGACGATGTAATGTCAACAAACTCAAACACCCTAAAATGACTGTAAAATTACAATTTAAACAACTTTACAACTTTTAACAGAAGAATTAATGTAAGTGCTTTTATAAAAATTATAAGCTTCACATTTCTGCTTAAACCCTCCAAAAATGTGCCCCATTGACTTCCATTGTAAGGACCTCACTGTTACCTCGATTTTTGCTTTTTTTTTTTTTTTTTTTAAGAAAAAGAGGAATGAGTCAAAATAAATTTTTGTGGTAATCAACACTGTCACAAATGCTGTCAATTGAGCTTACCTTGTACTGAACCCGGAATATTCCTTTAAGGCATTGCGTTGCACGTAACGCTTGCGCTCTTAAAACAGGGCATCTTACTGTTATGGAAACAAAAACATTTTCCCACAGCTCTAAGTTATAAATGTGGCCTCTTTGAACCTTGCTTACAGTTCATTCTGTAGCAGCACCATGGTGAAACGCTTTACTGCTCAGGAGACCCTGTTGCCATCTACTGGCTATTATTGTCACAACATAATTTTCAAGTCATGTTACTTATATATTGTTCACCAGATGGCAGCAATCTGCCTCCAATATTTGCTATTTCTCATATTTTCTATATGTTTCAACTTATACAAGTTTCATAAATTTGCTTATTTGCATATGCAAATTTATGTGAAAAAGATCAAACTAGCATCAAATCCCAAAAGAAGTGCATAATTGTATTGTTATTACTTCAGGGAAGAAGAAAATGTATCATCATCATCATCATCATCATCAAAATATAAATAAATAAATAAAAGAAGAAAAAGTTACACCTCTGCTCTTTCCGGGAGGACCAAAAGTAGGGCTCATTTATGAATCCCGTAGGAGGATTAAAAGGAGTGAATTTCATTGCATTAGACTACAAACTATGAAAGCAATTGTGATCTGCGTGTCTCAAATGCTGCTGGACCATTTCTCAGAACTAACTCCACTTTTCTGAGTCATTTTTGCTCAATAACTCTGAATCAACTGGTGTCTTGGTGATTTTTAGTGTATGAAGTCAGTTCCCCTGAAGTTCACACGGGTGGAGTTCAGCACATTAACTAGCAACATAAGATATTAATGTTTGACAACTCTTTCAAATAAACTTCTTTTAGTGAAAAGTTTGGCTTTGAAAAGAGTGCTTTATTTTGTCACACATTATACATTTGCACATATACAGTGAAATACTTTTTTCTGCATATCCCAGCTAAACTGGGGTCAGAGCACAGGGTCAACCATGATAATGGCAGACCTGGAGCAGATAGGGTCAAGGGCCTTGCTCAAGGGCCCAACAGTGGTATTTTTTGGCAGTGCTGGGGCTTGAACACCTGAACTTCTGGTTGGTAACCCAGAGCCTTAACCGCTGAGCCACCACTGCCTCTGGCTTGTGCTATATATCTTGAAATTAAACGACTCTTGCTTTGATATTTTGTTATATAATGCAAAGACATTCAGACCAATTTAATAAGGGGCCACTGTCCGGGGTAGTAGGGTAAAACGGGGCTAATGGCACACCTTAAGGAAAATGTGCTTTTTTTCTAGTCACAAAATGTATCAAGATCGAAATTTATATTTTCTAATTATTTAATATTGATGTAGCAACATCATTAGTTTGAAAAGAAATAATAACAGAAGTTTGTTTTGATTTAATGTTACCCCACACTTGGATGCAAGATGCTTTTTTTTTTTGAGTCAATTAAGATAATGCTTACTTAAAATAACCACGTCAGAAAAGGGTGCATGATTTCCTGTTAATTTCAAACACATCTGGCATTTTATAACATCTCATGTATTCTACAGGGATGCAAACTTACAAGAGGTGAAAGAGGTGAGAAAGTTACAGCAGGTCTTCTAGATATATATTTTTAGTTGATTTGTTTGTTGCATTTAAAGCTCTTAAAGTCTTTTACCCCAAATACTCTCCTTTCACTTATTAGACAGCTATTCAAAAAAACATTTTGATTTAATAACCTTAAACAAAACTGAAAATGATAAGTATTTTGTCTCAAAATAATTTATTTTAAAGGGATTTTCATTACCATTAATCAACCTTTAGACATCACACGCAAAGATCTCATGGATTAGGAATATTCTGCAGTGTACAGTGACAGACAGGTGTTTAGGAAAGTGCTGTGGTAGTTTTTGATGCTATTTGGTAAATAGAGAAAATAATAATGGAGACAATAAAACCAAGGAGAGCCTTGTACCCCCTTGTGCCCTACTATTTATACTAATTTATTTGCACTCTATCACGCAGGTGTTTGATACAATGTAACAATGTGGAGATTGTTGAGTTTTGGCGCGCTGGTGAGATTGCTGGGAGCTGTCCACTGCTGTGGTGCTGAAATCAGCGCTGCCAATGACTTCAAATGCGCCTGTGACTCACGCTTAATTGAGCAAGCAGGTGATGCTGTGTAGATGCGTGTACTGTGGTGTCGCTTTACAGTACACATAAGAATCATTCAGAACCATGACGAAGGCCTATATAAAAAAGTAGCATCTAATACCATCACTGATGTATAGTACCATGGCAACGCCATAGTGCTTGAAAGGATCATTTCACTCATGGAAACCGATCAAATGTGAACGCTATTTCTTCTGTTTGAGTACTTGATAAAAGAGTACACACTTGCTATATATAGACCGCATGTTTTCATGATTGCAGACGGTCATTGCAGTGTTTGTAATTCTAGTCGGGCGTCGCGCTGAGTGCGCAGCAGTGGATGTCACGGGTTAATAACAAAGGAAGAGTTACAACACTACAGCTCACCAGATGAATCCAGAATGAGCAACAACTCTGCAACATTCTCGAGTCACATGGGCCGACAGGATTGATGTAAATAATTCACAATCCACGTTCACATATTAATGCAGTGTGTTTGGAAAAGCGCAACGCTGCACAAGTGTTTGGTTCCATTTAAATAAGGAAAATAAATAGCTTATAATTTTAAGAAATCGCCTGCCTCAGCCCAACCAAAATCACAGGATGATAAACTATTGTTTGAGAAACAATTCTGAACTCTTTTTGGTGCTAAACACAACCCTGCTTTTTATATTCCATAAAGAATAGAAGCCAAAGGAACATTAAACCCCAACACAAGATCTTAGATGTAGTTGGATATGGAATCTTTCTTTAAGAGTACGTATAAATCATCACAGGAAAAGTCAAACACCTTCATCTATTGCTGGAACACTCAATGCAAATATCTCACTTGACTGGATGAGAGTCTCCCTGAGACACACTCCACTCCTAGAGCCTCTTTGTTTTGATGCACACCATCAGATGAAGATGCAGTGTGCTTTTTTCCCACTTACACATAAGCGTGGTAGATGAACGCCCATCCGCGCGGTCTCTCCAGCACATTATAGAGGAAATTCTGCAGGCGTCGGTAGAAAGCGTTGCGTTTCGGTGGCCTCTTCCTCGAGATGCTGGAGCGTTGTTTGCTCAAGATGCTGCCTCGTTTGGTCGCCTCGGCGCCCGCGATGAGCAGCGCGCCGTCTCGGTTGGAATCCGTCGCGCCCGTCTCCAGCCCCACAAAGCCCACCTTTAGCTTCTTCTCGGCCTGCGGGCCGGGGTACACCCCGCCGTTGCGGGATTTCTGCACCATGCTCGGGGTTTTGTCGTCATGGAGATCCACCGGTGCTGATGCTGCGGGTCTTCCGCTCTTCGCCAGGTAGGAGCATCGCTGCTCTGAGAGGGCGTGAGAGGTGCCTGCGGAGGGAGAAGAAGCCAATAGCGACGCAAAGATGCACGCTCTCTCTCTCTCTCTCTCTCTCTCTCTCTCTCTCTCTCTCTCTCTCTCTCTCTCTCTCTCTCTCTCTCTCTCTCTCTCTGAGAACCTTCCAACCAACAGACAACAGAGAAAGAAAAAGAGAAACCATTACGAAGCTGAGAGGTAGCTTTAACAGACGCACACATGCATTTATGTGTTAATTTGTCTTAAAATCTGGTTTGATCTTCATCTAAGTTACAATAATGAACAAACACAATCTGTTCTAACTAACACACAAATTATTGTATTGTTCTTGTACATACTGAATACATTATTCAAACATTCACGTAGGTTGGGAAAAAGTATATGAACCCCTAGGATCCAATTAATGAAATGATTTTCTTGCCACTGTAAATGTTCTGAAATACCAGTAAAAGAGGTTTAGGTTTGGTGTGAATAAAAATGTACATTTTTAATGAATGAATGAATGAATAAATAAATAAATGCAAGAAGACAAATTGCATATTCAGTAGCTATACAAATAGCTATTAGCCTACAATGTTTGTAGATTTTGAACAGCAAATTTTCTAAGTGCACTTTTTATTTTTTTTTTACATTTACAGTAAATACTGACAGCTGTGGTTACCAAATTTACTGTAAAAATACAGTGACCATGTTTCAGGCTTAACAAGATTATAAATTTTACGTTTCACTGCCATTTATATTATTTAATGATATAAACTTAATATTCTAAACTTCTGGAACTATAAAAGTATGCTTTTAACTTTAAAATGTATTGTTAATCACTGTAGTAATTGCAAAAGGCCACATGATGACTTAAACTGCAATAATTGTCATGGGGTTTGTGAGAGACAGGACCCAAGAGCAGAGGAAACAGTTAAATTGGATTATTAATCAAACACAAAAGTTCTTTCTTCAAACAACACAAAGTCAAGCCCAGGCAACGGTCTCCCGCGAACGTGGGCGGAGACGAGGAATCCTCCTCCACAGGAATACTGGGCAAACGATCACAGGCGAAGGCAGTCCAGAGGGTAACCACACCTCTACAGACAGGCCACCAACCAACACACAAGTCCGCTCCAACTACACAAAGAGCAGAGTTAAACATAAGCAGCAGACACAACAGTAACAGTAACAATGATCCGACATCGAACATGACACATGAGGGGATTTAAATAAGCAGAGAACAAACCCGGGGCAGGTGTCGCTCGCAGCTGAAAGTTGTAATGAACAGCATTCCCATGGAAACAATCAGGGTTCCCACGGAAACGCTGATTCAGCATGCCAGCGACACCTGAAACACGTAAGGGCAAAACGTAAACATGCTTTGACAAAACAGACAAGGGACGATGAAGCCACGTTCCCCATCAGGCAGGCATGGCACCAACAATCATGCCACGCTCCAAATCACTGAGATCACAGTTTTTCCCCATTCTGATGGTTGATGTGAACATGAACTGAAGCTCCTGACCTGTATCTGCATGATTTTATGCACTGCACTGCTGCCACACGATTGGCTGGTTAGATAATCGCATGGATGATTGTTGGTGTCAGATGGGCTGGTTTGAGTATTTCTGGGATTTTCACACACAACAGTCTCTAGAATTGACAAAAATGGTGCCAAAAACAAAAAACATCCAGTGAGCGTCAGTTCTGTGGATGGAAACGCCTTGTTGATGAGAGAAAATGGCCAGACTGGTTCAAACTGACAAAGTCTACGGTAACTCAGATAACCACTCTGTACAATTGTGTTGAGAAGAATATAATCTCACAATGCTATTCTGAGATGCGGGTTGGCGCTGTTTTGGCAGCACGAGGGGGACCTACACAATATTAGGCAGGTGGTTTTAATGTTGTGGCTGATTGGTGTATATATAAACAAAATGCATAATAATTTATGAGACACAAAATGTCACACAATGTTGTACTCTCTGTACTGGCCATATTTTATCCCAAAATAAAAGAAATAATAATAAAAAAGGTATATATACATTATATTTTTGCTTAAAGACCAATAAGACTTTTTTTTTGCAGTGATATTGTTTTCATGACAACTAAGCACATTTCCCCACAATTAAAATAAAACAAAACAAAGAACACAAAAAATAAAAATAAATTAGATTTGGTTTAGAGACCAGTAAGATTTTGTGCACTGTGACATTATTTTCACCACAAATAATTACAGTAATGCAATAAATAAATAAATAAATACATTTTTAAACAGTATATTATTTATACATCATGTTAGTATTTAATTTATGCTTTAATAAAACAAAACATTATTTTTACAGAATTGTAATTTTGTCGTTATTGAAAATTTGTATTATATTATTAATGGGGCTAAAATGTCACATTGCATTTAAATGTTTATTTTCTGCCTAACAGCTTTAGAGGAGTCAAAGCTCGAAACCACTCTGAATTCTTTACAGTTGTTCTGAGAATGGGAACAAATAGTCTAAATAGTAAAAACAACAACGTCCTTAAGTGTAAAATATTGCATTTAAAAATGGTACTGTATTGCTGGAGGTGGTTTTGTGTCCTCATGGTTGGAGATGAGAGCTTCAACAGAATGTTTGAGGTCTCACACGGGACAGTGTGCTGTATTGATCGATGGATCTGTTATTGATAAAGGCCTGAGCTCTCTGGTGCGCCCCGAGAATCAACTGCACTGCGACGGGTGACTTCAACATTCCCCTCGTCACCTGAACACTTGAGAGAAAACACAAATATCTTTGGCAATTCAACATGAAATGGATTATAAATAGAACAAATATCTGTTTTCTGGAGGTGCGTGGCAGTTCTGACAAGCTCTTGGGGACCATAAAGACATAAAATGACCAGAGAAACCAAATTACCAGCAAATAATTCATAATTCAGGAGATATGTATGAATAAATGGAGGGCTGCTTTTCATCTTACTGGGTTGTGTTTCCATGACAACAACTCTACCAATAAAGACCATTCAGATTGTGTGTACGTGTATTTATACCCGTCTTCTGTACAGTACAGGTGGCTGAGAGAGTTTTGCTCATGAGAACGAGTGGAAAATACAAAAGAAATCCAAAGTTAATCACAAAACATCAACGCCAAATGAAGTAAACACTACTGATGGCTGTGAAGAAAACTAAAGCTTATGGGCTAAAGACCTTCAATATGCCCCACCAAAACTATATCTCTTGGTCAGAATATCATAGAGACAAAAATCAACCTTTTTGGTATGTCCCCGGCAACTGCCTAGCAACCATGAAGAGCACCCTAGCAACACCCGTATCTCGGCACCAGAACATTGTAGAGACCTGGGGTGTGCTCTTTTGACTTGGGAAAGTGTACTATTTATTTTTTTTCTTCTTATATTTTGGGGGTGAAATATCTCTTCTGAAGACATGGATTAAACCACTGGATTACTTTTATGCTGCCTTTATGTGCTTTTTGGAGCTTCAAAGATTTGGACCCTGTTGACTTGCAATGTATAGGCCTACAGAGCTGAAATATTCTTCTAAATATTTTCATATCTTCGGGTCAGAACGTCATAGGGACATGTAGGTGGGCTCTTTTGACTCGGGGCAGTGTATTAGTTGCAACTTATCTTTTATTATTTCTTTCTTATATTTTGAGGGTGAAATATGACCTAGGTATTTTCTTGACATGCTTCATGTGGCACCTGATCCAATCAAACTCAATAGCTTAAACAATATGTGTTTTTTTTTTTTGTTGTTGTTGTCTTGATGCGTTACAATGAAGGGAAATTTGTATTTAGCCGAAGTGATTAAACTGAGAATAACAACACATCTCACTTAAAGAAAAGCTTAATGAGCCAAAACATATGAGCTCTGCTCTAAAGAATAGACAATAGCACAGTCACAGAATTCGAGGGTTGAAAAAGGAAAGTTAAATAGGGAAAGATGTAAAAAAAAAAAAAAAAAAAAATGCTGCATAGGAAAAAAATATCTAGATTTTATACAGTATGTCTTTTCTTCTTCTGATAACAGCAGAACTGTTGGCAGTTTAATTTCCTCAGGGTCTTCCATAGCAAATATATCAAAAAAGAGCCCAAATGCTAAAGCTAATCCTCCAAAACCGGCCATATGGCCCCGCTGAGGTTTGCCACTGAAGCTCAATAAAGCCATTTCAGAACGCATTCGCTTTCTCAAACAGAGACACTTGAATTCTTCTGTTGTTGCTTTATGCTAAAAGTACTCTATTTTACTCACTATTCACTGAAAAACTTTCAAAATCTCTGAAATCTCATTTGTGTTTACGTTCAAATTAAAAAATGCTGCGTGGAAGCGTCACACGAGTCAAATAAAGAAAAACAAAAACTGTTCAAGAATTCTGCTTATGTGTTTCACAGAAAAAAACAAATATAACAGCATACGTCTTTAGAACGACATAAAGGCAAGTAGATAATATGACAGGTCCGACAGGACATTATTACATATACAGTACATTTCACTTCTGCTTTAGCACTTTACTAGTTTGCTTGCGATGAAATTGTTTGTATGTTCCTCTTCTGTTATGAACTTTTATTCTTCACTCACTCAAAAGGGAAGGCGTGATAGACAGTGAGAAGATATGGAGAGAGCGAGACCTTCTCAGCGGTGATGGAAAACAGGGAATGCTAACAGAAAATAAGTGCAGCATAAGGCATCAAGGAGACTTCACACTGGGTATGATGGACGCTTGGCATTCGACCAGTCCTTCACATTGACATATCACACAGAGACCCGTCAAGAGATGAGAACTAGAGACTCACAGTGGCCTGAGTGACACCATCTGCTGTCCAGACCAGACCTCATTGACACAAGAGTGTGTGACACGAGATACAACGACTACAAAAAAGAATTAGTTAAACCACACTTGACAAAGCCAACATGCTGTAATTCGACAGTCTTTGTTTAAGGGGCTTTCAAAATTTCTGACTGTAACTCATTCTAGATTTTTCAAACTACATCCAGCAAACTTGGCACAGACCTTCAGACTGTTCTGATTTTTTATCTAACTGATCAAACTTATGTTTTTCCTATAGCAGATTGTGTTTACATTTTGTGTTCCCGGTCAAAAATGACCGGCCCACTAAGATTGTTTATAAATCTCCCATATTGCATATATTATCACAAGATATTGATTTAGATATTTTTATCAACTTCTTTAATTATGACAGGTTTTGTATGCCTTTTTTGAATATATTTAAATATATATATATATATTTTTTTATTGATAGAAGGATTAATTAAACTGAGCTCATACCGGGCTACTGGAGGGCACTCCCTGCAGAAAACAAACAAATTTATAATAATTAGAGAATAAATTAATAACCACTTGCTTGATCTGAACACAATAGGTGTCATTTTAATGCTTAGAATCTGGACTTTACATGCATATAGCTGATCTTATCAATTCTTAAATAATGCTTTTTAATTTGCTGACAAATAAGAACTGTTTCATTCTCTTTTTTTTTTTTTTTTTTTTTTGTGCATATTTGTGATCACAACAATTACATTCAGAGTTGGTAAAACCATAAAAAAAGATGAGATAGTAATGTGTTATATATCGTTGGAAAGGGCTCAATTTGTAGAATGCAATGAGCAAATGAGTTTCACTCAGAGGTCAAACTGCAGTGAGTTTTAGTGTATGAAATTCCCACAGACACACATAAATATAATAAACAGGAGTGTATTTGTGTCACATTTTTCCTTATTACTTACTGAAACATACATATAACATAGACAATGACATATCATTACTTACAGCAGATTATCCCGATTCAAACGAGCCCAAACACAACATAATATGATGAGAAGATCTTGAAATATTTCTAAAAGAGTCAATATTGAAAGACAATGCACAAAAGGGCCCTGTGTTGTGTGTTTTTGTGAGTGTGTGTTGTGTGTGCAAACACACATTCACATATGTGCTCATCAAATGTATTGTGATGCTCCTGAACACTTAATATTTCTGCATTTTGTATTCTAATCCATTCATTTCCAATGGCCGTCATTTTTGACCAGGAACACAACAAGTGTAACAAAGGGAAATAAAACCCAAAAAATGTGAAGAAAATGCTCCAATTTTTTGGTGTGTTTTCAGATACCATATATGATGTCACTGAGTTTTATTCTTATTGGATTAAGTAAAAATAATAATAATAATAATAATAATAATAATTGCAAGAAGAAAAAAAGTTGTCCAGGTCAAAATGACTGAAACACAAAGTTTGTTAAAGTTTGTTTTAACATTTAGACAACACTGGAAAAAAAAAAAAAAAAAAAAAGACTACTAAAATTTACATTATTTTTTACTTTGCAAGTTTTTGCACAGTTTTTATAAATTAATCTAATGGAATAAACTTCATGATGTAACATTGATTTAAGTGAGTAAATTTAACTTTAACTAAAGATTACTCAAGGTCAGTAATGTAATCTAAATACTTTGGATTACTTCTTCAGCACTGGTAGATTTTTTCACTTGTTTTGACTATAAAAACTGTGCCAGTACAGTAAGACTAAAACACATGTTAAAAATACATTCTCTGAAAAACCAAAATATCGTATGCAGTGTTGTTTCTAAAACAAGATAAATCAAATTGATCTTGTTTGAATGATTTTTAGACATTTTTACAGGAAAACAATAAAAAAAAAATATGATCAAGAATATGATTTTTGCCCTAATATCAAAGGTCTTACTAGAAAAAAAGAAATTATGATCTAACATGAATTTTCTTGATAAAAATATATAATCGCGCCTGGTAACATGCATGTAAAATGGCTAGAAATAACATTTTATCTCAGCATAAAGCTGACAATTTACACAAGGTTTATTTCTATTTCTTCTGCTCCAAACTTACTTCAAACTTACTTCTCTGTCTGCTCGTATGAATGTAACACATCATAAGAAAGTGTTTCACCGCTGTTCAAATGCACTTTGGATCACATCATTTATATGTATAAATGTTTTCCATCTGAAAGGACTAAATATTAAATGAAACAAATGACAATAAAATGCAAAGTAATCTCTTCAGTAATCTAAATACTTTTTGAATGTAACTGTATTCTAATTACCAATGATTTAAACTGTAACTGTAGTGGAATACAGTTACTTTGTATTTTAAATACGTAATCCCGTTACATGTATTCCGTTACTCCACAACACTGTGTACATGGTACATATATTAACTTAATATTTAAACGAACATTTTATTGGAACACTCCACATTAGAACTTTCCTTATTAACACGCGGAAGCCTTTCACATAGAAAACGTCACCTTGCATTACAAGCACATTTAACAGAATTTGTTTGATCATGAACGGGTAATTTTGAGTAGAAAATGAACTTCAGACTTCACAAAACTTCAGACGTTACCAAACATAAAACCAAAACCAACAATTAAAACTGTGTAAATAAACTTGTAAATGGTGAAACCATGCAAGCTCATTAATTATTCAAGCCTGTTTCATGCTGTGAAGACCAGCTTGGAAAAATTTATTTTAAAATATTTTATTTACCAGGGAAATTTACTCAAATTAGCAAATAAATATGGCAAGGTTTTTTACTTTAGAATTGATACATGATAAATAATATTTACTCATAAGCTAGAGCATTAATTTTTACATGTTCGAATATAGAATTTACTTAACTCAAGTTCACGCTTTAACTTATTTAAAGTAGAAAGTACTTAATATTTTCTGCAATGTTTACCAAAAAAAAAAAAAAAAAGATGTTTTCAAATATTTCTTAAATTAATCTTTTTTTTTTAACCCATTGGTCAACTGCTTTTTCTTGTTTGTAGCTCTAAAAATGTTTTAGTATGCAACACCACAAAAACTCTAATGTTATCCAAGATGTCAACACTGATTCTTTCTCAGTGACTGATGAGACATCAGGGTTATCATCATCTGTTCATGGGTCACACACACGACTGTGGTTTGTTCTAAATGGTTTACTGCAGTAAAGCTCGACCTTCACCTAAACTGTTGAAGGTAACGTTTGTATTCTCCTGCCCTCACAGTGTTGACGTGGCGTCCCGTGGGATGATGTCTGAGGACGGACGTGTCCAGCAATGTGACAGGAAAGAAACAGACCTCAGAATCTCTCCATCTTCAATCTCAAATCCAGTGAAATCGGCACATTACCTTCTCCTGCTTCCTCTCACACCGACTCTGTGCTGGAGATTTCCTGGTGGGTTTGGAGAGAGTACAGAGAGTCTTTCTTGCCAAAACAAGATAAGGACCTTCATGCAGTCATGCATCAAACTTCATGATTTTTCCCCCCATAACGGAGTTGAACAATAGAGTTTTAAGAAGCAAATATGATGAAAAAACAGATGAGAAACGAAAGAACATTTTAGCATTTTCTCAGAAAACAGAACATTTTAGAAAGCAACTGAATAGACAGCAAAAGTGTGATATTTAAAATAAAATAAAAGCTAAATGTAGGTATAATTCACATTCTAACCCATTAAGATGTAATGGTGATAAATGGTGACATGCAAATTGTTTGATGTTCTATAACCTGTTTAACAAATTTTTTTTTGTTTATTTTGGTAACACTTTATTTTAACCTCATGCGACCCCACGTCAACATGCGTGGACATTGTATTTTGGCTTCGCTATACGCAACGCATAATTTAATTTCATTTCAACCGACTGATCTCAGTTCAGTAGACTCTGTGCTGTCAGTAAAGGGTTAAACTTTCGATGTACAGGGTCATGTGACAAAACAACATGGTGCTGATCACAGCAGAGTTTGTGTTTGGGAGAAATGCCAACATAACTATATCTGGTAAGAAACCTCATTAAGTTTTTAAACTGAAACCTGTTTGAGTCAAAAGATTAGAGTCTCTAGTTTCATCCGATATGGCATTTTTCAAATTTGAGTGATTTATCGTGAAACGGCACGCTGATAAACACAATGACCACATACGTGGACTGTATGCTCAGTTTCATTTAAAATATCCAATATTTACTGTCTGTGCATTATCACATTGAGAATTAATGGATGCATCTAAAAACTGGAAAATGTTGCTTTCAGAGGGTTTATATGGAGTTAGGATGAAAATAAGGTGCATTTCAAACTGTTCTGAGACCAGTACAGACAGACAGCACACTGGAGGCAAAGTCATTCACTAAATAGGGAGCAAGGGAGCATCCTATAATTTCTTTGAATCAGAATTAATTGTTAATTTCTGATGTAATGTCTATAACGTCTCAAAAACATGAATAATCAACATAATAAACAATTTGTTAAAAAAACGACTTTCTATAGCTTTGTATTATTTAAAATTTCTCAACTTAGTCCCACCATCCACATATGAGGACAGAAAAACGTTTTTTTTTTTTTTTTTTTTTTTTGGCATGTTTCTTAGGGGCTACTAGTTACAAATCAAAAACTGAAATGGTAAATGCACACAGCAGTCACGCTCGGGTCTCTGGAGGTTAAGGGTCCACAATAATGCATTAGTAAAGCATGAGTAAGCCAGTAATTAACTGAATGTAGAGTAAAGCCCCGTTCACACTGCCAGCGACATTGTCGCTTCATGTCGCTAGACTCTGTGATGTTTGCCACTAGTGGGCGTTCCTACTGCTGCTGCTGCTCTAACATCATTGGTGGACTGCACTACTGGCCATAGTAACTTTTGAAGTGCTGATTACAGATGATACTGCCGATAAAACTAAGATATCATTCTAATTCGACAAGGAAATAATCAGTTCTCTTGCCTCTAAAAATGAACACTCCAGTGGAGAGCTTTTTATATAACCTGCAGCAGTGCTTCTTGCATCATACTAAACAATATGAATATTATATAAATATATGAATCAAACTCACTCAGAATGTCGACACAGTTTGTATGTAGTATGTAGTTACAGACAAATGATTTAGATCAGTGAAATTGCTCCCAGAAACTTTTAAATTCTCCCGTCTTGCCTGTATTTGTCTCGAGGATCTTCACTCTCTGCCTGGAGACGCGAATGTCCCTCGTCATTTGCATAAAGTTGAAATTTGTCTTGTCGCTCGCCAAGGCGATCTCTTTCCTCAATGGCCACGGCAGCTCGTGTCACCAGAAGTCGCTGTGCTCTCATTGAAATTGAGTGGGATCGTGTCGCTGTCTAGTGCGATATCACTGGCGGTGTGAACGGGGCTGAAGGCTATCTTAGCCATAACTCACAACTTTTTTTTGGTTTAGAAAGTGATCAAATTAATGCTCATTTTCTAACTAACCACACAGCTGTGCACAAAACAGAGAACAGAACTTACTAAACATGTCTGAAGAGTTTGTAGTCGAAGAATTGATGCATTTCTATGCCCAGCCTTATTTTGTTTTTGGACCGGTGCCAGTTCACAGCGGATGGAGTTACCTACACGATGCCGAAAATAGAAAACAAGCGATCGATAGAACGTGCTGTCACTCATCACTGCTGGTTAGGACAAAAACTCTGATTACCATAGAAAATATACCTTTTATCACATGCCGTTTGCCATCAGGTTAGGACACGCTGTGACTGTGGCTGCCTGCAGCTCCTCTATGTTTCTGTTTGATTTCTGAGTACTCTGTTAAAAGAAATAAGGCTGGGCATAGAAATGCATCAATTCTTGGACTACAAACTCGTCAGACATGTTTACTAAGTTCTGTTCTCTGTTTTGTGTAGCTGTGTTGTGTTCTGTTGTCACTATCACTGTGGAGGACCTGTTTTTAGATAAACAAAACGAGTCTTCACTTGAACGCCCCAATGTCGCGAGGGGTCTGCGTGAACTGTTGCTCTCGTGCCCTATCATGAACGCACACAGGAGATCAACGGTCAGTGAACATTTTCACTAAATAATACATCAGAGTTTGTTTCTCACCAAATCTTATCGTATGCTTTCATAACAATCATGAGTCTCATGGAATAATTTATTAGACTTCTGAATTATACTTTTGTGTTCTTTTGAAGCTTGAAGAGGTGGTCACCATAAACTGCTATTGTATGACATCACTGAGCACAACATTTCTTCACAATTTCTCCCTTTGTGTTCAGAAAAAGAAAGAAATTCATATAGGGTTATAACAACACAGGGGTGTGTAAACGACTGAATTTTCATTTTGGGTGAACTAATCCTTTAACTAGTGCATTATTGTGGATTCTTAAAACAAAGTGTTTCCATTGCACTGCATACAAAATGGAGTTAAATCTAATAGTACTGCGAGTAGGTTCAGAATCATTATTTATTCCTGCAGCACTGCGGACTGTGGCAATATATCGACACTCGTATGTGGGTTAAAATGCATAAAACCTGTGCACTTTACACTGAACTGCACGAGAACATCGAGGCTTCATCCTCCAGAACTTCAGTACACATGTACCTTAATATTGTCT
Source organism: Myxocyprinus asiaticus (assembly GCF_019703515.2). Taxonomy (NCBI): domain Eukaryota; kingdom Metazoa; phylum Chordata; class Actinopteri; order Cypriniformes; family Catostomidae; genus Myxocyprinus; species Myxocyprinus asiaticus. The sequence continues at coordinate 1,974,457 of NC_059352.1, forward strand.
ACCATCCCGTAACTTAGACATCTGGACATCCATTATAAACTGCTTAATCTGAAACATATTAACATCAAGTGAAAATTGAGTATCACCACAGTTCAACACATAAAAATGTGAATTATTAACTATTATCGAAAATAAATTTAACAGCATAAAAATGAAGCAAATTTTAAAAGCTCATACACAAACTCAACTATTCAACTCTGCTAGCACAGTTATTGCTCAATGAAAATAATGTTTATCTTACCATATTGAATTAAATTCTTTAATGTTAGATCAATGCAGTGTTATTTTATTGATTAAACAAATAGTTTTCTTTCATTTGTTTATCAGTGTTAACCAACATTTGAGTGATGCCCTGTTACTGGCATGTTTCTTTATTTTTGTGCTTTTGTAAGTGTTTTCAATTTTATGTGTAATGTTAATTTTTAGAAAACAGCAAAATCACTACATTAAAGTTGTCAAATGTCCTAAATGTTTGTAACAGGGTTACAAACCTCATAGAAAATAAAACGGCTCATAACATATTTAATAGTTTGGCTTCCTGATTAATATTTCAGAAATAATTGCATGAGTAGTCCAATCTCTCCAGGTGAAAAATATTTGATATTGTTCTATTGTGCAAGTGATCACAAAGAAAAACCTTAATAAACTCTTTAATAACTTTAATAACTAGTCTTGACCAACACAAAATAGGTATCGTTTGAAAGTTTAGAAGCTCTACTTTCAAATACTTTTAGGCATTATGACCAAAACTGAACAAGTGTTCCATTTTGATAATTTATATAAAAAAAGTTTGCACTGTACATATTATTGCAATCAGTAAAAACATCAAACCATGAGATGGTGCCAAGTACATAACACAGACTCAATGATGACTCAAATGGCACAGAATGAAACTCATTCTGTGAAATCTCATTAGTAAAATCATGTCTGCATGCTATACAAACCTTTAGTCATTGTTGTGTTTGCATGTGTAATTAGTTCTTATGTACAATTATTATGTTTTATTTGTTTGGAGATGTTTTTGGACACATGGAGATGTTTTTGGACACTATGATAAATAATTTTTGTAATGTTATAACTTTTGATTGCTTTGTTGTATCAATCTGACATTTCAATTTTTTGCTCAATTTTGTTTTTTGGATTTTTCAGCAGTTTCTTAGGCTGATAGTCTCAGAATGTATCATAATCTATATCATTAAAAAATATGAAAAGTTTTCTTTACAATGATACCAAACACTTGACCCTCCTTGTTTTTTTGTCGAGTTATAAGCCTTTAATTTTGGGTATGCCACTGAAACAGCATATCTTTAAAAACACCCTCAGAGCTTAAAGGGTTAAATCCACACAGCACAATAATCCCATGGTCATTGTATGATAAGAATTTAATTAAAATCTTTATTTCATTACATGTGTTACATTCAATATCCAATGTTTCTTTTGGACACAATATATGATAAATACAAACAAGCGTTCATTTGTTGTGCCGTCCCTAATCAATAGAATAAGATAAGTGAGTGACCTTCACACCCGCATATTTACATAGAAAGTAAAACTTTATACAAAGTCCATGCCGTCAATATTTACACATGGTAAAGAGGAAGAGACGCTGCAACCGACCACATGAACATCCTGTACGGTGCATGTCGGTCATTACAGTTTGATTCTTACAAAAACAGTGTTATCAGAGAACTTCTGAGCTTTCTGACCACAAAAATGGGAAATGATGTGGAATTCTATTCCTGGATTGTTATTACGAATAACCGGATCAAAACTTGTGTTGTGCTTGGATGAAAATTCCTTTTTCTATAACAAAAGAATTGTAATGTACTGTATATAAAGGTGTTTCTAAATAAAGAGGAGATTTATGAGAGAGGAACATAAAATAAATACAGGCTGTATATGAGCATGGCGGACCAAAACAGTAACGTTTCATACTTGTTATGCCTACATAGTGCTTTACTTTTAAAAAACTAGAGAATATGAAACTAATATATGTGATTGCTGAGCGAAAAAAATGTGTGTAACAGTGTTTCAGACAACCAGCAGAAATGTATATTCAGAAAATTATTTCGAACATAAAATAAAATAATCAAACAAAAAAGAAAATGAAAAGCCCTTAAATAACGTCAAATGCATTGCGAGTGAAAGTAATGCAGCATTACGGAGCTTATGGCGACTAGCCAATAACGGCCAAAATGTTCGCTAAAACTGATTCGGAAAAAGCTCAGTAGTTCGTCTGCTTTGGACAATTAACAATCACCATCAAAATCCCTTGGAGGAATACATTTCTCATCGTCTCTAAACCAGTTCCCAGAAAAAAGCTTCAGTAATCAAGCGTGCCATGGAGTGCATTTCATTTACATGGCCAGGTGAAACATACAGCATGAGACATGTGACCTGAGGGTGATAAAGACACTATATGTGTGTGTTTGGAGGAAGGAAGCTTCTGGCATTATATCATTAGACATGGAGATTAGTGTTCATTTGTAATAGTGCTTTCAGAGGAAAATGATTCATGTGAGGATGTTCACACCATCCCAGTCCTTGATGTGTAAAATAATAGATGATGAAATAAAATGCAATTTATTCTGAATTACAGTATTGAGAGGTCTGGATCATATTTCACCCCCAAATTAAAAGAAAATACTTTTTTGCATTGAGGTTATTTTTTATGACAATTAAGCACATTTTCCCCAAATTTCGCAAGAATGTAATGTGGAAATAATATATATCTTTTTTTATATATGTTATTTAAATTGTATTTATCTAATAAATGTACTGTATTTATTTAATGTATACATGTATTGAATTTATATATATCATAGTAGCATTAGTACTGCGTTTAATTTATGCCGTATTTTGTTTTACAGTATTTTTTTTACGGTGATACAGTTTAAAATTACTGTATTACAGAAATGAGAATTTAATGAGAATTACAAAAAAATGTACGAAAAATAATAAAGTAAAAAACCTCCGCAAGCACTTATGTAATTCTTGGCGGCGGGAATGTGCTTAACTGTCATCAAAATAGTGTCAGAATGCATAAAATGCTACTGGAATTTTTAATAATAATAATATTTAATAGTAATATATCACCTGGGCATGTTTGAGTGAGATTCAACCAATAAGGATAGGAGGAATACAGAATGCATATTAAGATACGGACAAGTAAACATCCTCTCAGGAGGGCACTGAAAGTGTTAAAGTTTCTTAAAGTATTTTGCCAACTGACATAAAAAACGTAATTAATCCTGCACCCTTAAAACAGATGTTGATGAATTCCCCTTTTGTTTGCATGTTTGTTTAAGGGTCGAGGCTGCTCTTATTGACCTCCAGAAACAGTGAGGTGTAAAACTCCGGCTCGAGTTGTTTGTTACGATAACGGTTCACGATTTCGGCGATTTTCTGTTTCCGTCGCACGTGTGGCGGGCTGTACGAGTCGCTTTCTAGACGCTTCCGTCGACATGCGTTTATTACCGTCTGACGCACCAGGAAACCTGCAGAGAATAGAAAGAGAACTTTAGTTTTAACCCCAAAACACTAACAGAACTGAATTATGAATGGATTTTAAGTTACAATTTAATTCCATATTTTAAACTGAATTGCATTTAAATTTAAGGTATAAAATCAAATAAATTCATACCCTTTAACTGTAGTTTTTATATATTACAGTTCATTTTTTCACACACAACATATGGAGTATTTACAGACACATTAGATGATATTAATATATGAATTTTTAATTAATTGACTTTCATTTTACACACTTTTGTGGATGAACACAATTCAATTCATGTACTCAATATACTCAACTGACTCAATTTTTGGTTTCTTTTATTTGTATTTTTATAAAGTTATAAAAAAACAAATGTGGTGTTCTACATATCAAGGAATAAGAAGGCATAATCGGTCAAATATAATTATTTTTATCTTTTATTTTATTGTTTATATTTTGAAATTCCTCTGTTGTGAGACTTTGTTGAATTTCTTTTTGTTTTTATTTTTTTATCCCCTTTTCTCCCAATTTGGAATGCCCAATTCCCACTACTTAGTAGGTCCTCATAGTGGCACGGTTACTCGCCTCAATCCGGGTGGTGGAGGACAAGTCTCAGTTGCCTCCACTTCTGAGACCGTCAATCCGTGCATCTTGTCATGTGACTCATTGTGCATGACACCGCGGAGACTCACAGCATGTGGAGGCTCATGCTACTCTCCACGATCCACACACAACTTACCACACGCCCCATTGAGAGCGAGAACCACTAATCACAACCACGAGGAGGTTACTCCATGTGACTCTACCCTCCCTAGCAACCAGGCCAATCTGGTTGCTTAGGAGACCTGGCTGGAGTCACTCAGCACACCCTGGATTCAAACTCGCGACTCCAGGGGTGGCAGTCAGCGCCAATACTCGCTGAGATACCCAGGCCCCTAATTTCTTTGAATTGTAATCCAGTTCATTCCTCTCTCTGTCCTTCCAATTCAAATTTCATCTCAAGAATTGAAGGGCAAAATTCAGAATTTAAGAATAGCCCAACACGGCCACACACACTTACCAAGTGATCTCCTGCTAATGACCATGTTGTCCACTAGTGGAATCACCATGTTGAATTTGCCCATCGCTCCATGTAGTTTGATTCGGAACAGTCCGGTCTTCAGTGGATGGATGAATATAATTGGAACATCTTTCTCTGAAGAGCTGGACCTGAGAGAGAGCAGTGAGGGTGAATGAGACAACGTCAGAGACTGTCATCAGTCTGTGTGCATGTACGTGTGTGTGTGTTTGTGTGTGTGTGTGTTACCTGGCAGCGCTGCTGTTGACGGCTGTCTCCACACCTGTGCTCGTCTCAGCCAGTAACTCTGATACTGGAAAATTCTCTACAAGGTAAAGGACAAACACATCATTAACGATTTATTTATGACCTATTACCATAATATCACAACAAAACATGCATGTACAGGATCGCATCACAAATGCTTCTGCGTGAACGCACAAAACGTACAATTAGAATTTAAAATAAATTATGAATAATTATGTTGATTGAGGAAAAAAACTATATTTTCAGAAAGGGTAGCATTTTGGTATTTTGCACTGAATCATGTTTAAGCATGCGACTCGGTTTTGTTCAGGTATATGAATGTTTCTTAGAGCCTGATGAAATTTGCGTCAAACTCAGTTTGATTAGTTTAGAGGAGAAAATTCTGCAACATTAAAAATATTGTGAGATCTTTTAAAAAAATGCATCATTTAATCGCTAAATAATATTGCATGATTCACAGATGCATCGCAATCCTCAGATGATTTTGCACTAATCGGAATTTTAAATGTTTATTGAAAAAGCCCGGCAATATCATCATAAGTAGCGATGTCCTGATACCGAGCTCATGTACTTGTACTCGTGCTCGTAAAAATGCTTTGATACCAAAAACCGATACAATCTGACGTACAAATGTCACTGCGTAAACATTCTAGTGACACCTAGTGACATTATTTAACCACTAAAGCTGCAATTTAATGAGATAAATATATTTAATGAGTCTGCATGTGCTGCGTGCTTCAAATGTGAGCACCTGTGAATGTGTGGAGCCGGTGTTATGCTGACTAGGCATGTGACGGTATTCAGTTATACAGTATGTCACGTAATTAACATGCACGATATTGTTATCGGGGGCACTTCAAAATACCGTAAATAATTCCAGATAACCTTTTGGCCAAATTGTTTTGTCACACAGTAGTTTTTATCCCATCAACGAATCAAGATTCACAACACTGCACAAATGACACATGCGCACTCTGAACAAACCAGCAGTGGACGAGAAATGTAGCTGAAGAAGGAACGCAGATGACCCTTTAACCACATTCTAATAAGGTTAAGTCAAAAATCTGGAAGTATTTTAACTTAGTCTAGTTTGGTATTTAAAAAGTAATTAAACTTGTTATACATAGAACAACAAAAAAGTTTATGGTTCAACCCGTTTTTGTAATGCAATTCAATACCGTGATAAAAGCTTCAGCAATTATTGTGATGTGAAAATTTGATACCTGCCTAATGCTGACATAAAGACATAAGTGCTCATCTCATTTAGAGATCCTTGTCTCTTCCACGGAAAACACCATCATGAGCATCGCACGCTCTATTTGTAGCAGAGCGCTAATTCACTTTGTAGTGCAAGGCACATACAGACTACATAGCTGTGACGAGGAGGAGGGCGTGGCCGGGCTGTGAGTGTGCATGCCTGGTGCTGAGCGGCCCAATCAGCGGGAGAGACATAAGAGGAGTCGTCGGGAGTGCTGGAGAGAGAGACGCAAGTGGCCGCGTTGCATGTGTGTCTGTTTAAGTTCATTTATGCATTAAAAGTTTATGTTGATTGTTCAGCCAGTTCTTGCCTCCTCCTTGCCTGTCCTTTAACTGTTACAGTGGTGCCGAAACCCAGGAGGGAGGAGGGATGCGCTGTCGCGGAGTCCTCGCCACTGCCATCCGCCAGGGGAGCAGTCGCAGCCGTCTGACTGGGGACAGAGGGGTCGCTGCCGGCCGCCGAGAGCCGGAGGAACCGCTATGTGATAAGATGCACGGATTGACAGTCTCAGACATGGAGGCAACTGAGATTCGTCCTCCGCCACCCGGATTGAGGCGAGTCACTACGCCACCACGAGGACTTAGAGCGCATTGGGCATTCCAAATTGGGGAGGAAAAAAAAGGTATCAGACTCGGTATCGGCGAGTACCTAAAAGGAAGTTTCGGTACTCATACTCGTTCTCCAAAAATGGTATCAGGACATCCCTAGTCACAAGGGTTGAATTTTGCATTAAAACATAAAAGCATGCGATTCACTTTTGTTCAGGTGTGTGAATGTGTCTCAGATGAAATTTGCATCGCACTCAGTGTAAATAGTTTACAGGTGAAAATTTAGCAATTTGCGTTGACATTTCTGAATGTGCCTTAAATTGAAATATTTCGGCAATTGACATTAAAACATTGAAGGGAGAGTTCTTTCTTCTGCTCAAAACAAACGAAGATTTTTAGAAGGACAATTCAGCTCTGTAGGTCCATACAATGCAAGCGATTGAGTACCAAAACTTTAAAGGTCCAAAAAGCACATAAAGGCAGCATAAAAGTAATCCATATGACTCCCGTGGTTAAATCAGTGTCTCCTGAAGTGACTCAATCAGTTTTTGGTGAGAACAGACCAAAATATAACTCCTTTTTCACTATAAACCTTGACATCAGCAGTCTCCTTGACAATCAGGATTTCAAGCTTGATTACACTTCCTAATGCCATCTAGCATTCTGTGCATGTGTCAAGCACTAAGAAGTGTAATAGAGCTTTAAATCATGGTCATGTTCTCAGCCAAAACCGATTGGATCTCTTCAGAAGACATTAAACCACGAGTCATATGGACTGCTTTTAAGCTGCCATGATGTGCTTTTTGGAATTTCAAAGTTCTGGTCACCATTCACTTGCACTGTATGGACCTCCAGAGCTGATATATTCTTCTAAAAATCTTCATTTGTGTTCAGCAGAAGAAAGAAAGTCATACACATCTGGGATGGCATGAGGGTGAATAAATGATGAGAGAATTTTCATTTTTGGGTGAACTAGCCCTTTAACTTTAAAAATCAGATGGCACATTTCCCTACAGAGCTAAAGTAACAACAGTCACCTAAAGTGTCACTATACTTTGGAAAGGGCAAAGCAAATTGCTATGTCTAGTATGCTTTATTGCCAAAGATTTGCTCCCTAAAAACATCGGTAAAAAACTGCAATCACATCATGAACCCCAACAAACGTTGAGGTGCATATAGAACATTTTACCAATGTCATCGTATCGCTCGACCCACACCACCAGCACTTTAGTGTCTGGTCCTAAAGGAGGTATCGTCCTGCCTGTCGGCAACTTCCTGCTTTTCACTGTGGGGGACTGACACAAACACACATCATCACATATACATACATGAACATATATAAAAATCATATTTGTACTGTAAAATAGTGTTTTAATTAAAATTTGTGTCCTTAATATTTTTAATATGTAGTAACTGTTTTATAAGCAAAAAAGCACTTGAGATGGTGTTATACTGTGAACATTGTCACAACTGAAGGGGTTGCAGAAGACAGAGAGAGATTTTACCCGTTGTGTCGGTCCCATGTTATCAGAATGATTAGGGAAGAGCTCGAGTGTGAGGTTGGGCTGTTTCAGCAAACTGGGTAACAACTCCATCTGAGAGTCAGAGTCTGCGGTCGGGAAACTGTTCTCTGACGACTCCGCTACACACACGCACACGCACACCACACACGCACACACCACACACCACACATGCACATAGTGGGCGAAATAAAAGATGCTTTTGACCTTGAATTCAATGTTCATGAACACGCAAATATAAAAACAAAACAGTGTTAAAACAGAGAAATACCGGATGAGTCCGTTAGCGAAGGCACGACGAAGGCGATTTCCGTCAGTGCATCAGCGTAATAGAGAACACGCTTCTCTCCGTTAAACACACCACCGCCGGTGTCACCCACAGTCACACAACCATCTGTGGAAACACACAACAGACACACAATACATTTGATTTCAAGCATCAAAGTAAATCATTTTTCTGACTTAGGACCTTCACTTAAATACATTTTTTAATTACATTTAAGTAAATGATATAAACGGCATTAAACCTCGAAGAAGAGCACACCTTAAAGTAATAATTGCATTGCTTTAATACTTAAAGTATTCATGAAAAATAAGCATTTTAATCAAAAGTCTTCCATCATTATAATGGGAAAGTGGAGCTCAAATTATTTTTATCTGTCATTAACTACATTTATTTTTCTCAGTTATATTGATCAGGTCTTCAACTAGATACTTTCATAAATAATGTTCACAGCATCTCTATTGGGTTAAGGTCTGGGCTCTGGCTGGGACACTCCAAAAGTTGGATTTTCTTTTTTTTAAAGCCATTCTGTATTGGGTTTACTTTGATGTTTAGGGTCATCGTCCTGCTGCATCACCCAACTTCTACTGAGCTTCAGCTGGCGCACAGCCACCCTCACATTATCCTGTAGGATATCTTGATAAACTTGGGAATTCATTTTCCCCTCGATGATAGCAAGTGGTCCAGGCACCAAAGCAGCAAAGCAGCCCCAAATCATGATGCTCCCTCCACCGTACTTCACCGTTGGATGATGTTTTCATGTTGGTATGTGGTGCCCTTTTTACACCATATGTAGTGCTGCGTGTTCTTCCCAAACAATTCAACCTTAGATTCATCAGTCCACAAAACATTTTCCCAGTAGTGTTGTGGAGTGTCAAGGTGGTCTTTGGCAAACTTCAGGTGCACAGCATTGTTTTTGTTGGAAAGCAGCTGCTTCCTTCGTGGTGTCCTGCCATGGACACCATACCTGTTTAATGTTTTCCATATAGTAGACTCATGAACAGAGATGTTAACCAGTTCCAACGACTCCTTCAAGTCTTTATCTGTCACTCTAGGGATCTTTTTAACCTCATTGAGCATTCTGCGGTGTGCCCTTTGAGTCACCTTGGCTGGACGGCCACTTCTAGTGAGAGTACCCACAGTACTAAATCATCTCCATTTATAGACAGTTTGTCTAACTGTGGACAGATGAATATCTATGCTCTTCTAGATAACTTTGTGTCCCTTTCCAGCTTTATGCAAAGCAACCATTCTTGATCGTAGGTCTTCTGAGATGCATGTTCCACTTCAGCAGATACTTAATGTTTGAGTGCTTTTTATAAGTCAAAGTAGCTCTAACCCGCACCTCCAATCTCATTTCATTAATTGGATGCCAGGTTTGCCAACTCCTGACTCTAATTAGCTTTTGTTGACATCATTAGCCTAGGGGTTCACATACTTTTTCTTGCCACTGTAGATGTGATAAAGGATAAAGACAAACCTTTATCCTATCAAGTTGGCGTGTGTTCGTGTGTGTGTACCTGGAGTTTCAGTGCCGTTAGTCGTGTTGATGGTCCAGCTGGTGAACACACTGCCCGTCCATCCAGGATGCTGCCCAACATCCACCGGCCAGCCCAGAGACAACAACAACTCCAGGAAATGAGGCTGTACGTTTGATGAAGACTCCACGTTTCTCAAGATCTACAGGTTGACACAAGACAAGTTTGTTAAAATGAAGCTGTTGTAAAACAGATGATATTCACACACAATAACTATTACTTGGGAAAGAAAGGTCTGCTTCATGCCTTGCTTAACATTAATGTAAAGTCTCTGGTGGGGTTTAGCTTTATTCTGTTCTTTCATTCATTTTAGTGCACTCTCACTACAGGACATTGATTTGTGGTTTCACCTCTTGACTGCTCTTCTGTCCTGCTTTCATGTAGAAGATGAAAACAGTGTCACATGGTCGTGATGGTAACAGGTCCAGATAGCCGATGTCATCAAAAAAGCCTGACACAGACGAGTCGAGAGCAATGAGGTGAGGAGGGAGTCTACTGTTACCAGGCTCCTGAGAAAATACACACACACAGGAACAGATAAGATTCAGGTCAATGTTTATTTCATCCACAGAAAGTCCATTTTTACTGAGAACATTCTGGCTCCTTGTGTTCACAAGAGCAGTTCAGGTATTTCATGTTTGACTGCTAAATTTATTGAGTATAAATGACAATTTAGGCACTACAACATAAACTTTTAAATGTTTATAAAATAAAATAAAAAAATGTGATACACTGGATCAAGTTCACTTAAGTGTAGCTAGAGGAGTGGAAATATACACTATACTTCCTGTGAAGTATAATATAAATATATTATATTTTATATCTATACCTAATATAGATATAAAATATGACTCCACTATCTATATACTGTACATTATATTTTATTTATAGATTACAATATAATATATAAACAATATTCATGATATATATATATATAGTTTATATTATTTTTGTTATATACAAATTAAATTTGACCTTAAATTAAAACTATTATATTACTACCTTAAATATACTTACAAAATTCAATATACATAAATTATAACAAACTCATATATATGTTTATATTATTTTTATTATATAAAATTGTTATTTTACTTTAAATTAAAATATACAATTTAAACTATTTTATTAATACACTAAAATATACTTACAAAATTCAATATACATAAATTATAACAAACCTATATATATATATATATATATATATATATATATATATATATATATATATATATATATATATATATATAATATTGTAAATATTTAAAAATATGTTTTATATCATACATATATATATATATATATATATATATATATATGTATATTTATATGTATATATATATTTATTATATACAGCATATACACTGTATATATAAAATATAACCTTAAATTAAAATATACAATTTAAACTATTTTATTAATACACTAAAATATACTTAAAAATTTTATACAAATTATAACAAACCTATACATATATTATATATATAATAATAAATTATAACAAACCTATATATATATATATATATATATATATATATATATATATATATATATATATATATAAAATATTGTAAATATTTAAAAATATATGTTTTATATCATACATATATATATATATATATATACATACATACAGTATATACACTGTATATATAAAATATAACCTTAAATTAAAATATACAAATTAAACTATTTTATTAATACACTTATAATAAAAATATCAATACACTTAAATAATAAGAAACTTTTAAAATATATACATATTAATATTTTTACAATATTATATTTTATATCATGCTATTATAAATATATATATATATATATATATATATATATATATATATATATATATATATATATATATATATATATAAATAAGTTTATAATTTGTTTAAAATATTAGCTGAAATGTCTGCCTTAGCTGAAGTGACTTTCAAAGGAAATATCTGACTGTCTGTTCTCATACCTTGAGTGCCTCTAGTGACAGGAAGCCGAAGTGTGACAGGAAGAGTCGAGCGGTCTGGAACTCCTGAGCGGGTGCGGGAGGTTTACAGTCCGTCAGAGGATCAGGGAAGGGTTTGTTCCTCCATAAGTCCTCTGTCTGCTGCTCGAGTTTCTGCTCATATTCCATCTGTTCAGCCATCACTGATCGAAGCTTATCATGCTGCTGCTCCAGCTGAAACACACACACACACACACACACACACACACACAAAATGAGGATTAACATAACGTACACATGCTTTCAGTTATAGTAATGCATGTGATAAGAGTGTTTTAAAACTGTGCGAGTGTGACTGTCATCATCCTTCAAAACTGTTTTTGTTAAAAAATGAATTGTGTGTCTTGAACTGTGATTCAAGTGTGATAACATGCTATGAATCAATGAGTGTATTTACATGCTTCATTTATTTTTGGTACTTTCATTATTTTATCCCAGACCCAGACTGTTTTAAACAATGAAAAGCCCATAATAAAAACAAAAATTGATACATTTTAAAACCATGATCATCTAAACAAAGAGTGAAATAATCAAACCATTTCAATATTTTTTATGTGAAAATGGTTTCTATAAATCGTTCAAAAATTACGACTAAAATGTCATTTCCATCAGCATCATTTCCAGCACAGAATTCTATTAAACGCAGAATTTGAGGTGCTGGAAATGACACTGTGGATGGAATTTTCATGACAAATATGGCATTATTCTCCTGTGATGCATGTACATACATTGTTGGACATTGTTAGCAGACTAATAATAATAATACAAAATTAAAAACGTGCTATAAGATAAAAAAAATGGTTATATATATATATATATATGTATATATATTTTTACCTCTTTATCCACAATGTCATGGAGATCTGGGATGCTCAGGTCGGCTTTCACAAACGGAATCTTATCCACTTCCTCTGGGAACGGTCTGTGCTTCACGTTAAATCGAATTCCCACGTCGTTTTTAGGAGTGGGTCGACTTTCTGGCACAAACACCTGCTGTAAAACAAATGCAATTAAAATGTCAGATGAGGAGATGATGGTACTAAGACCATATTCTAATGAACAGAATATGAAAAGCCACATTCTCACCATTTTATCTGGTTTTGACTGGCTTCTGAAAGTACATCTGTGTTCTGATTGGTGGTGCCGGCTGGTTCTTACCTTCTGATTGGCTCTTGCTCCTCTGGGCTGATGAAAGAGCTGCATCGTCCACGCATGGCGACCAGACATTCCTCTGATTAACATGGTGACTGACGGACAGGGATCTGTTGAGACACAAACAAACTTGTTAGAGCTGTTGTTTTATTAAGAAATCTCATTTAAAGAAAGAACAGCAATATGTGGGTTAATTTTTGAGTGAAATATCCCTTTAAGTGTATTTTCTCACTCTGTTCATTTCCGAGTGGTTGCTCCAACATGGCAAGTATGACGGAGTTATCCAGAACGAAATATCTGAAGTTACTGTGAGACGTGGAGGTGAGTCGTGAATATTTAATGAGTGTGTCCTCATTCAGCAGGCTGCAGGGGGAGGCGGGGCCACTGGGAGACGGGAATGCCCCCAATACCTGCATTATACTGGAATACAAAGCATCACAAGTCAAGACAGGCCTACATCCTGAACAAGAGCGATCAGTTAATGTTTATGAAGAATCTTCACCATGATAACGTAGCCTCGGCTGCATCTTTCACCCTCATCGACGCCGGGTTGTGCTCTTTGTCACCTTTATACTTAACTTCCTGTTCGCCTGTTTTGGACTTGCTGCCCGAGATGCCGAGCTCCACGATCTCCAACACCTCGATCAGGCAATCCTAATGACACCATGAAGAGATCAGTTATCAAACAACAGCAGTAGTTCTCCAGCAGGGGGCCTCAGCCGAAGATGACTCCAGATTATTTAAAATGCTTTATTAAAATAATCAAACTTAATTATTCTATAACAGGAGGTAATGTTTTTAGCTTTAGGCCTAACTGTTGTGGTTGAGGTTTCAGTACTTGTGGACTCTAAAACGATTAAAGTTTTTTGTGCCGTACCTTCTCGTTGAGCATGTCGGGGTGTTCTGTGAGCCACACACACAGACAGTGAAACGCAGCGACGATCATGGAGTGCAGATCTCTGGAGTGGAGCGGAGCGGGACGACTGCACTGATACACGATATAACTGCACACGGAGCTCACTGCACGCTTACGATCTGATGACTCCACACTCACCTTCACCTGACAGGATAAAGCAACCAGTGATGCATTAAATGTAAAGTATTCTATTAATTGTGTCAAGAATTGTGCTTGATTAATCGGCATGGCGACAAATGAACCAACAGTGGTAATTCACGTTTTTCTTGTATAAATAAGCATATATATACTGTTGCAAGTTAAAAGTATGTGAACCCTTTGGAATTAACTGGTTTTCTGCATTAATTGGTCATAAAATGTGATCTTCATCAAAGTCACAAGTATAGACAAACACAGTGTGCTTAAGATAACAACACACAAACAATAATCTTTCATGTCTTTATTGAACACATCCCATTAAACATTCACAGTGCTTTGGAAAAATTAAGTGAACCCTTGGATTTAATAACTGGTCGATCCTGTTTTGGCAGCGATAACCTCAACCAAGTGTTTCCGATAGCTGCGGATTAGACCTGCACAACGTTCTTCCTTACAGAACTGCTTCAGCTTAGTCATATTCTTAAGATGTCTGGTGTGAACGGCTCTCTTGAGGTCATTCCACAGCATTTCTATTGGGTTAAGATCTGGACTTTGACTGGGCAACTCCAAAAGATGAATTTTCTTTTTTTGAAGCCATTCTGTAGTGGGTCTACTTTGATGTTTAGGGCTATTGTCCTGCTGCATCACACAACTTCTACTGAGCTTCAGCTGGTGCACTGCCACCCTGACATTATCCTGTAGGATATCTTGATAAACTTGGGAATTCATTTTTCCCTCGATGATGGCAAGCGGTCCAGCCCCTGAAGCAGCAAAGCAGCCCCAAATCATGATGCTCCCTCCACCGTACTTCACCGTTGGGATGATGTTTTTATGTTGGTATGCGGTGCCCTTTTTATGCCATATGTAGTGCTGCGTGTTCTTCCCAAACAATTCAACCATAGATTCATCAGTCCACAAAACATTTTCCCAGTAGCGCTGTGAAGTATTAAGGTGGTCTTTGGCAAACTTCAGGCTTGCAGCAATGTTTTTGCTGGAAAGCAGCTGCTTCCTTCGTGGTGTCCTGCCATGGACACCATCCTGTTTAATGTTTTCAATATAGTAGACTCATGAACAGAGATGTTAACCAGTTCTAATGATACATTCAAGTCTTTATCTGTCACTCTAGGGTTCTTGTTTACCTCATTGAGCATTCTGCGGTGTGCCCTTTGAGTCATCTTGGCAGGACGGCCACTTCTAGTGAGAGTACCCACAGTATTAAATCATCTCCATTTATAGACAGTTTGTCTAACTGTGGACAGATGAATATCTATACTCTTCAAGATAACTTCGTAACCCTTTCCAGCTTTATGCAAAGCAACAATTATTGCTAGTAGGTCTTCTGAGGTCCACGTCAGCAGATGCTTCTTGTGAATAGCAAACTCAAAATGTTTGAGTGCTTTTTATAAATAAAGTAACTCTAACCAACACCTCCAATCTTGTTTCATTAACTGGATGCCAGGTTTGCCAACTCCTGATTCTAATAAGATTTTGTTGACGTTATTAGCCTAGGCGTTCATATACTTTTTCCCAGCCTGCACTGTGAATGCTTGATGTATTCAGTACGTACAAGAACAATACAATAATTTGTGTGTTATTAGTTAAAACAGATTGTGCTTGTTCATTATTGTTACTCACATGAATATCAAACCAGATTTTAAGACAAATTTACAATTTATGCTTAACTGTCACGAAAATGTCACAATGCAATATCATTATCGGTCACAATTAAAAAATCTTAAGCCTCTTTCATATGGAGAAAAAAATATAGGAAAAGTTTATTCCGTGAGATTTTGATCATTCATACTGCCAGAGCTTTCCCATAATCTGTTCTCACATTCAATCAAATCCTGGAAAAATCCAGTAAAAACAAAAGAGTACAGCGTTTAGAGTTTACTGATGACCTGCAACTTCTCTCTCGAGAAGCCCCACTCTTTTATCCTCTTGTAAACAAATGCATTGCGTATGGTAACACTAAACTGATGATTTATTTCATCATCTGCACGGATGTGGAGTAGCTCCCTGGTCTTTGTTTCACTCCAATTTGCTGTAACTGTTATCTTTTTATTTGCATTTTTTTTCTTTTTCTTTTTTTTCTTCTCTGTATTAAGGTTGTAACGGTAAGAGATTTGCATGGTAGGCAATTTTGGGCAGTTACTTTTATAAATAGCTCATAAGATCAGTTTTGTATTGTTTGATGTTAACTGTTTTTGTGTTATTGGCTGCTGAAGACAAAAAAGTTTGAAAGTGAAATTGATAACCATAAAAAAATTATTAGTATTTAATATTAATACAATTATTTTATAAAATATTATTTAAAAATAATATTAATAAAAAACAAAACAGAAAATAATAAATAACTTGCACTTATTCCTGCCCTACAACAGTTAAGATGTGCATTTGATTTAAAGAAAATGTAAGATAGTAGTCATCAAGAAACCACAACATGATCCTGGAGAGTTGGATAATTATGGGCTGATCTCTAATCTTCCATTTAAACTAGAAAAGGTAGTGTGCTCCATACTTAGAGTAGTGGTCGACCGATATGGGTTTTTTAATGCCCGTTGCTGATATCCAGAGAGCAGAGTGCCGATAGGCAGATACAATGCTGATATTTCACACGATTTAATATAGTAAATAACATAAACATAAAATTGCGAAAAAAATACTAGTACTAATAATAGAACTATATTTACTCAATTTCACAAAACTTTGTAAAAAACAATCTAAAAAAAATGATATTGTATTTTAAATGGTAGATTGCAGTTTCTTTAATCAAATTTTAGTAATTTATTGTACATGAAAAAATTGTTAATATATTAGGAAGAAGGAAAGAACAGTACACAGAGTAGTACAGCAACCATGGATGGCATGTCCACGTTAGCAATCGCATTTTCTCCAAACATACCAAATCAAACCAACTGTACATACAGTGCATAGTGAATAAGACATTTACCTACAGCACACGTGAAGTGCTTTTACTTTGAAGATGCACTCGTGCGGATCCAGCATGAGCAACAATCTCCTGACAGTTTAAACAGCCTGGATCGCCTGCTTGGATTGTCACGGACTGACCGCCATGATTTGTGAATCAGAAGAACATTTTATCCTGATCCTGAAGTTTTGATTCTGGCTGATAGAATGCGCGCTTCAGAGGAAGATATTAGATGAGCACTCGACGGGAAGAAAACGCTGGATTTTCGTGAGGTATGTGAATTACATCTGTTTAAACGAGCTATCTGCATATTTGCAGATGGTATATATTAGAAGTTTTATTGATATTTGCCTTTTATCATTAGAAAAGAAAGTTTAAAGTGATAGGGAACTGCTGAAGAGAGGCTGATAGAATACGTGCTTTAGAGGTAAATACAGGTGCATCTCAATAAATTAGAATGTCGTGGAAAAGTTCATTTATTTCAGTAATTCAACTCAAATTGTGAAACTCGTATATTAAATAAATTCAATGCACACAGACTGAAGTAGTTTAAGTCTTTGGTTCTTTTAATTGTGATGATTTTGGCTCACATTTAACAAAAACCCACCAATTCACTATCTCAACAAATTAGAATACATCATAAGACCAATAAAAAAAACATTTTTAGTGAATTGTTGGCCTTCTGGAAAGTATGTTCATTTACTGTATATGTACTCAATACTTGGTAGGGGCTCCTTTTGCTTTAATTACTGCCTCAATTCGGCGTGGCATGGAGGTGATCAGTTTGTGGCACTGCTGAGGTGGTATGGAAGCCCAGGTTTCTTTGACAGTGGCCTTCAGCTCATCTGCATTTTTTGGTCTCTTGTTTCTCATTTTCCTCTTGACAATACCCCATAGATTCTCTATGGGGTTCAGGTCTGGTGAGTTTGCTGGCCAGTCAAGCACACCAACACCATGGTCATTTAACCAACTTTTGGTGCTTTTGGCAGTGTGGGCAGGTGCCAAATCCTGCTGGAAAATGAAATCAGCATCTTTAAAAAGCTGGTCAGCAGAAGAAAGCATGAAGTGCTCCAAAATTTCTTGGTAAACGGGTGCAGTGACTTTGGTTTTCAAAAACACAATGGACCAACACCAGCAGATGACATTGCACCCCAAATCATCACAGACTGTGGAAACTTAACACTGGACTTCAAGCAACTTGGGCTATGAGCTTCTCCACCCTTCCTCTAGACTCTAGGACCTTGGTTTCCAAATGAAATACAAAACTTGCTCTCATCTGAAAAGAGGACTTTGGAACACTGGGCAACAGTCCAGTTCTTCTTCTCCTTAGCCCAGGTAAGACGCCTCTGACGTTGTCTGTGGTTCAGGAGTGGCTTAACAAGAGGAATACGACAACTGTAGCCAAATTCCTTGACATGTCTGTGTGTGGTGGCTCTTGATGCCTTGACCCCAGCCTCAGTCCATTCCTTGTGAAGTTCACCCAAATTCTTGAATCGATTTTGCTTGACAATCCTCATAAGGCTGCGGTTCTCTTGGTTGGTTGTGCATCTTTTTCTTCCACACTTTTTCCTTCCACTCAACTTTCTGTTAACATGCTTGGATACAGCACTCTGTGAACAGCCAGCTTCTTTGGCAATGAATGTTTGTGGCTTACCCTCCTTGTGAAGGGTGTCAATGATTGTCTTCTGGACAACTGTCAGATCAGCAGTCTTCCCCATGATTGTGTAGCCTAGTGAACCAAACTGAGAGACCATTTTGAAGGCTCAGGAAACCTTTGCAGGTGTTTTGAGTTGATTAGCTGATTGGCATGTCACCATATTCTAATTTTTTGAGATAGTGAATTGGTGGGTTTTTGTTAAATGTGAGCCAAAATCATCACAATTAAAAGAACCAAAGACTTAAACTACTTCAGTCTGTATGCATTGAATTTATTTAATACACGAGTTTCACAATTTGAGTTGAATTACTGAAATAAATGAACTTTTCCACAACATTCTAATTTATTGAGATGCACCTGTAAATGAGTGCTCCACAGGACGCTGGATCTGCTCAAGTTTTGTGAGGTTTGTTTATTACATCTGTTTAAACGAGATATGCGCATATTTTCAGATGGTATATGATATTAGTTTTATTGATATTTGCCTTTTTATCATTAGAAAAGACCGTTAAAAGTTACAGGGTACTGTTGAGGAGAGAGAGGGAGAATGAAGCAGGTGAGCACTTTAATATTATGAGCTCAAATGCATCTGCTGCGGCTCTGATATGTGGACCGTTTAAATGACACTATGTTTCACACGGTCTATTATTGTAGTAACACGATGGCACATAACAACAAAATGAACTGTGACTGGTCGTTTACATGTCTCCATTGCTTCACATGCAAGCAGGCAATTCTAGCCACCCTCAAGAAACAAATCAGCCAAACGGGAAAATGTATTGGCTGATGCGATAATTAAAAAAGGTCAGAATATCGGTCAATTTATCACCCTCTGCGATATACTGGTCGACCACTAGCACAGAGACTGCATTTATCAGAGTTACAAATTACTTGCTCTAATCATCTGATCGCAGCTGCATTTCTTTTCTAGTGCTTTTAGATCATAGTGCTGCCTTCGACACCATAGATCACGAAATTCTCTAGGATAGGCTTGAGAATTATGCTGGCATTTGTGGACAGGCATTAGCTTGGTTTAGGTCCTATTTATCAGACCGCTACCACTTTGTCTGTGTAAACAAGGAATTGTCAGATCAAACTTTAAGTTGGAGTGCCGCAGGGATCAGTTTTAGGGCCTCTGCTTTTCTCCTTATATATGCTTCCCCTGGGAGACATCATCAGGAACCATGGAATTAGTTTTCACTGTTATGCCGATGATACCCAAATTTATATGTTCTTGAAACCTGACTAAATTTCACAATTTTCTGGATGGACTTCACAGAGGATGAACTGATGCCAGCACCAACCATCAGACATAGGATCCTTCACTGGACACTGCCTGACACTTGGATTTCAGCGGAAATTAATTAGCCACAAGCTTACAGTCGAACTGCAGTGCACCTTACTGACCTCTGCCTGCATCACCTTGGTCAAAGGATGGACTACACTCTTATATCTAAATAATATAAATCTCTGAGTGTACCTTGGCGAGTCCAGCGAGCAGTTCGAGAGCGGCCAGTGAAATGCTCATGTCAAGTCTCCACTGCGAGTTGAGTCTCTGTGTGAGCAGGTGAATGCTTCGGATGAGCAGTCCAGCCGCCGTATCTGTGTGGAGAGCTGGGATATAACACACAGCATGACACACACAGTGGGTTAGTAACACACACAATGCAAGCCAAGCACAGAGATGCTGTCAACACCCATGTGACACAATGATACACAAACAAGCAAACAAAAATAAAAAGCGATGCCATAACACTAGTTAAAGACAATAATGGTTATCTAGTCTGGCAAAACAATCAAAATAACAAGCTGCATCAGGCATTTTTAAGGTAAAAAAAAAAAAAAGCATTCCTTATTTAGAACAAAACTGGTTAAAGCTGTTCCACATGAACTCAACAGCTCGACAGACTTTAGTAGATAAATATCTGCTGCATGTCTATTTGTAGTAAGGCATTTTAAATGCACCATCAAAACGTTTTCGACTTCTACAAACATGCAGAGAATTACGAAGCATTCCTGCCATACATGATTTGGAAGACTTTAAGAAGAAGAGCACAAAAACATGGGGGTAGTTCACTCAAAAATGAAAATTCGGTCTACATCATCTCACTTTCACAGAAGAGAAGATTATCAGTAAATAACAACTTAAATTTCAGCTTCTTGTTTTTTCACACAAAGCTAACAAACCGCATTACAGATGTACAGACAGGGTTGGGAGGGTTACTTTTAAAAGTAATCCACTACAGATTACATGCTTTAAAATGTAATTTGTATTGCATTCTGTTAGATTACGCACGGTCAGTAATGTAATCGAAACACTTTGGATTACTTCTTCAGCACTGGCAGATTTTTTTCACGTAAATATTACTTGAATTTGGCTTGTTAAATTGCGAAAAGTACAGGTGTCTCGAGACACGTTCTTTAACGGCGTCTAAAAACACAGCAAAACATGGCAAAGACATTAATCTAGCATGTTTATATGAACAACAACTGAAACGAGGACAGAGGACGCTTGAGAGAGGATGCACAGGTGGATTCGATGTAGAAATCTGCACGCATAAATTCTCCTCCCCCTTCACATCTGACACAATAGTTATAATTCATGTTTCACCACTGTTTTAACTACAATTGTCACATACTTCAAGAGTGCATGTTGAATTATTAGGATTTATTCTTAATATATCAATAAATTAAATTTTAAGATAACGGCAAGAGCTCAGAGGGAATGCGGCTGCGCAAAGTTGATGCTCTGAAATGATGCTTGAATAAGCAGGACATTTCATTTTACAAATACATTTCACTTGGATTCCTCCTTCCTCGTTTCCTTTCCTTGCATCTTTTCATCATATCCTAAGGGGGAGCTGACAGGATGCAAAGGAAAGGATGCAAGTAAAAGGGACAGTTTTACAAATGAGAAGCCTTAGATGAGAGAGTTTCTTTGCCGGCTGTTCTGTACTTTTTTAAATCTTTTTTATCAACAACTGAAAGTAAAGAACATAAGAGATATTCAAACAAACATCACAAATCAAGTTCGTGCGTTACTAAAAGCCAAACATTGTGGCCATTTTACAACATGTTAAAGTCATGTTCTGTATTAACGAATTCTGTGGAGTATATAAAGCAACAAATACAGTTAGAGAATCAGTTTTGTACCATTCACTGCAACAGTAAGAATACCTTACCCCTGGTTTGGATCGGCCTTCAGAGAAATGCACCGTGTCTGTCAAACCCTGAGGCGGTGGTGTGCACACGTTCACCTATGCTTGCGCTGCTCTTATCACGGACACGATCAGCCGAACAAAATGCTGAAGTTTAACAAATCATTCACATGGATGTATAGGCTACTTGACCCCCACCCCTAACCCCAAATCACGTAAATGACCTATTTTGAATTCAAAATGGTGAATTTCACCGAAAGGTGACTAGTTTGCAGGTATGTATATAGATGAATTAAATAGACTATATATTAAATGAAACAAATTACAATTAAAAGCCAAATTAATCTCTTCAGTTATCAAAATACTTTTTGAATGTAACTGTATTCTGTTTACCAATTATTTAAATTGTAACTGTAGTGGAATACAGTTACTAATATTTAGTATTTTAAATACGTAATCCTGTTACATGTATTTTGTTACTCCCCAACCATGCATACAGACTATTATCTTTTATGGTGCTTTTTTTGGTGCTATGCTTTTATTTAGCGCTGTCAACTGATTAAAAAATGTAATCGAATTAATTACATGGTATGCCGATTCATTAATTGAATTAATCGCATACAGCGCATCCGGAAAGTATTCACAGCGCTTCACTTTTTCCACATTTTGTTATGTTACAGCCTTATTCCAAAATGGATTAAATTCATTATTTTCCTCAAAATTCTACAAACAATACCCCATAATGACAACGTGAAAGTAGTTTGTCTGAAATCTTTGCAAATTTATTAAAAAAAAAAAACAAACAAAAAAAAACACATGTACATAAGTATTCACAGCCTTTGCTCAATACTTTGTTGAAGCACCTTTGGCACCAATTACAGCCTCAAGTCTATTTGAGTATGATGCTACAAGCTTGGCACACCTATTTTTGGGCAGTTTCTCCCATTCTTCTTTGCAGGACCTCTCAAGCTCCATCAGGTTGGATGGGGAGCGTTGGTGTACAGCCATTTTCAGATCTCTCCAGAGATGTTCAATCGGGTTCAAGTCTGGGCTCTGGCTGGGCCACTCAAGGACATTCGCAGAGTTGTCCCGGAGCCACTCCTTTGTTATCTTGGCTGTGTGCTTAGGGTCATTGTCCTGTTGGAAGATGAACCTTCGCCCCAGTCTGAGGTCCAGAGCACTCTGGAACAGGTTTTCATCAAGGATGTCTCTGTACATTGCTGCATTCATCTTTCCCCTCGATCCTGACTAGTCTCCCAGTTCCTGCCGCTGAAAAACATGCCCACAGCATGATGCTGCCACCACCATGCTTCACTGTTGGGATGGTATTGGCCAGGTGATGAGCGGTGCCTGGTTTCCTCCAGGCATGACGCTTGCCATTCAGGCCAAAGAGTTCAATCTTTGGTTCTCATGGTCTGAGAGTCTTTCATGTGCCTTTTATTGAGGAGTGGCTGCCGTCTGGCCACTCTACCATACAGGCCTGATTGGTGGAGTGCTGCAGAGATGGTTGTTCTTCTGGAAGGTTCTCCTCTCTCCACAGAGAAATGCTGGAGCTCTGTCAGAGTGACCATTGGGTTCTTGGTCACCTCCCTGACTAAGGCCCTTCTCCCCCGATTGCTCAGTTTGGCCGGGCGGCCAGCTCTAGGAAGAGTCCTGGTGGTTACAAACTTCTTCCATTTACGGATGATGGAGGCCACTGTGCTCATTGGGACCTTCAATGCTGCAGAAATTTATCTGTACCCTTCCCCAGATCTGTGCCTCAATACAATCCTGTCTTGGAGGTCTACAGACAATTCCTTGGACTTCATGGATTGGTTTGTGCTCTGACATGCACTGTTAACTGTGGGACCTTATATAGACAGGTGTGTGCCTTTCCAAATCATGTCCAATCAACTGAATTTACCACAGGTGGACTCCAAACAAGTTGTAGAAACATCTCAAGGATGATCAGTGGAAACAGGATGCACCTGAGCTCAATTTTGAGTGTCATGGCAAAGGCTGTGAATACTTATGTACATGTGATTTTTTTCGTTTTTTATTTTTAATAAATTTGCAAAGATTTCAAACAAACTTCTTTCACATTGTCATTATGGGGTATTGTTTGTAGAATTTTGAGGAAAATAATGAATTTAATCCATTTTGGAATAAGGCTGTAACATAACAAAATGTGGAAAAAGTGAAGCGCTGGGAATACTTTCAGGATGCACTGTATATACATTTTTGCTGAGAAAGTCCCCCAAACAACAATAATTCAATATACCATTATTATTATATATATATATATATATGTATATATATATATGTGTGTAGAAAATAATAATTCCGATAATTAAAATGCATTACATTATGCATTACGCATTGCGTCATAAACATAACATTTTTGCTGTCAAGTTGAACTTAGTTTAAAACACGTCTTGAGATCCCTGCGTTCGGATCAAGCCATGTTTAAACGCAAGAACGTGTTCTCATCTTGTGTTGTCTGCTGAAGGGTTGGTTTGCTCTCTGTATAAGCTGCACATTGTCTATACAGCTGGAGTTTCGGTTACTGCCCCCTGGAGAAAACACATGGTACTACAAGCTTGAATTGCTCCGATGGGAATATTCATTATTATGGTCTGGGGACATGATTAATTGCATTGAATTTTTTAACACATTATTTTATATATAATTAATCGCACTGACTTAATGCGTTAAATCAACAGCCCTACTTTTATTGTATGAAAAAGAGCAGCCTTTGGAAAAATATCTTGTATATCACAGAAATAAAAGAAAACAGAAAGAAAATCATGTGGGTTTAGAACAAAATTAAGGCGAGTAACTGATGAATGAGTTTTATTTTTTGCGTGAATTATAAATGTAACCCTTTAGTGACCCCGAACCTTATTCCACCCCCTTTATCTCATCTAGTTTTTTAAGTTATGCCCCCACATTTTTAGTATTCCTCAGCATTTTAACAGTAAATGTTTTTTTCAAAAACTATAATTTTTCTTATTGCTTAATACTAAAGTGTATAGTGTTGCAAAATATATTTGCTGTTCCATAAATCATATTTCTAAGATTATTTAATCTCTATATAAGTTTACTATCACAAGACATTCATTTCTTTGTTAATTACAACACAAATGAGTACTATATTCATACAAATGACCACTATATCATGTCGATAGCCAGTTGTGTCTCATAAAATGTCAGTGTGGAAGTAACAAATCCTGTTACTATTAAAGATTTAATTTAGTGACTGTAAAACACTAGCAAATGCAGCAGTTGAGTGTCTGTCCAAACGCTTTTAAGTAAAATATGTCGGTTGATGTACTGTGATGTGGTTTGTATTCTGAAGAGGCTAAAATACACACAGGAAGTACACCACGCTTTTGGTTGCTATGGTAATGTGAGCAAAGAAATTTCCTGAACATGAATATACAAGCTGAATTGGTTCATTTATGGTATTTCAGAGACACTAGCTGTTGATACATTTGGGCTTTGCTTACCGTAGTCTCTCAGCAGGGCCTGGGCGGGTCGCTCGCTGTCTGGCGTCGTGGCCTCTGAGCTGCCAGCGCTGGCATTGCTGATGCCACTATTATTGCGACTGTGACTCTTAGCCAGTGGATGACCATCCGCACTCACCTACACACAACAATGCCAAAAAAAAAAAAAAATTACTACAAAATGTAAACATATCACTTACAGTGGTTTATCACTTAATTTAGTTGGTATAAACAAACACTAGAAAAGACACAATCAATTAAGTGCATTTTATAAGGCGAGTATTGAACTCCCTCAAACCTTTAGTTATAAAGACAAAAGAGAAATAAAAGAAAATGATGATGAGAAGACAGGGAATGTGTTCGGGAAATGTTGCACGCCGGGTTCGAACTCACATGTCCCGTATGAGCACCATGGCTCAACATGTCGGAGCACTTGCACTAACTAGGCCACATTTCTGACACATTTTTCTTTTCAGACTATTCAGCTTTTAGCTCTAACCCCTCAAAGGAATATTCTGGATACAAAACAAGTTAACCTCTTAAACTCTGGGGCATTTTTGGGCTGCCACACGCAATATTTCACACTCAAATTTAAAAGCTCACCATTCACACATACTGTGGACTAATTGCAATAATAATAATAAAAAAAAAGAATCAAATTATTCTTAAATAATATTGTATGTGTTTATAATCTTATGATAAAGTACAAAAAAAATAAAAAATAAAATAAAAATAAACCTTTTTTGTTGTCCTAAATTTGTCAACATGTAATTCTGGTTCTTTCATCTCACTCTGAAAAGACTAATTTTATTCCACTAGGTGGCAGCAGGCACTAGAATTATTTTCTCTATCACATTCCATCATAATACACAGATCTGAAATGTAGGTGGCGCTCTAACACATTTTATCCCTCACAGATGTGCTCGTCCATAGACATTCAGTCTAATTTTCAGTTCAAGCACCACCCCCATTATTTCATTGAATATCTCGGCCTCTGAGTGGACTAGAAGCTCAATCTTGGTGTCATTAGAAAGCTGAGATCCTCCCTTTTGCAATGATATATAAAAGTTTATCATCGGGGGGCCTGGGTAGCTCAGTGGTAAAAGACGCTAGCTACCACCCCTGGAGTTCGCTAGTTCAAATCCCAGGGCGTGCTGAGTGACTCCAGCCAGGTCTCCTAAGCAACCAAACTGGCCCGGATGCTAGGGAGGGTAGAGTCACATAGGGTAACCTCCTTGTGGTCGCTATAATGTGGTTCGTTCTCGGTGGGGCACGTGGTGAGTTGAGCATGGATGCCATGGTGGATGGCATGAAGCCTCCACACACGCTATGTCTCCGTGGCAACGCGCTCAACAAGCCACGTGATAAGATGCGCGAGTTGACGGTCTCATACGCAGAGACAACTGGGATTCGTCCTCCATCACCCGGATTGAGGTGAATCACTTGGGAATTGGGCATTCCAAATTTTATCATCAATAAAGAAAATAAAGTTTATCATCAATAGTCAAAAACATATATTTCTTATGATATGTTTTGCGTGACCGCATATTTTGTTCTGGACATCCAAGATATAACATTAGATTATTCACACAAGCAATCTCACAGACAAGTAATAAAGGGCAAATTGTTTAGAAAACTCCCTAATGTAAAAGCAGAAATAAAAGTTTTTTGCTAATGAGGCTTACAGCAGCAGATATCGGAGCATAAAAGACGTTTGTAATTGATGACTTATAGATATCATATTTCACTTTGTGATTCTTTTGAAAATCTTTCAAACTGTGGTATTACAGCAACATACAGTCACATTCCTGAGAATGAGAGCTTTCATTTGATATATGACTTTGTCCATTTATGTGCTATGTGAAGGACTTTTATTTTCATATAATTATTTATACCCCATTACCTCTAGGGGGCGCTAATTTTCAACGCGAATGTTTCGAGGCCTTATTTTGTTATTTTAAGTAACGTAAATGCAGAAGTGGTGGTTATCACTGAAAAGTTCAGATTCTAACCTTTCAAATGATACCTCATATGCCTGACTTACGTACACGCAGACTTTAATGTTTTAAGTGTAATCTTTTTTCACGATATAGCACA
The DNA here is from genome assembly GCF_019703515.2 of Myxocyprinus asiaticus. Classification (NCBI taxonomy): domain Eukaryota; kingdom Metazoa; phylum Chordata; class Actinopteri; order Cypriniformes; family Catostomidae; genus Myxocyprinus; species Myxocyprinus asiaticus. The sequence continues at coordinate 2,001,961 of NC_059352.1, forward strand.
CCCCTTAGAGTTTAAGGGGTTAAGCTCAGTTGATAATTATTTCGTACAGTGAGGCATTTACAATGGACGTGAATGGGGACAGTCCTTAAACATTAGTATAGACACAAGATGTAAACAATATAAGTTTTAAAATGATTTAAGTGTGATAAAATAGCTTTTCTGTGTAAAGTTGCACGCAATTGTATTACTTCGCAAACCTATGGTAAAATTCCTCGTTTTACCACACTCATTTTAAGCAAACAAATATAATGTTTACGTCTTGGGGATATCTCTTTCAAACAGTGTGTATTCTGATGCTTTTTTCTTCTATAAATAAGGGATGAGTCAAAATATTTATAAAAAAAAAAATATATATATATATATAAATATATATTTACAGATATTATTTATAATTATATTACTATAATTACAAAAAAAACTTTTTAGTGGTAATCAACATCATGCCATAAATTCTGTCGATTGAGCCACTTGTATTTAACCCAGAACATTCCTTAAACATCAATTTAAAGTTTGTAATGTAGATATCTGAGTGTTACTTATATGCATTTTCTAATTTTAATCAGTTTAAGTTTCAAGTTCTAAAATGTCCCATTGACTTCCACTGACAGATTGTTCGCCATTCAAAATCCTACTCCCAGTAATGATGTCACTGTAATATTTAATGCAAAGTTAAACCTCGCTTTAATTCATTCAAATCTGTAATGATAAATAATGGACGAAAAAAGCTCAATTCGTACCACTTCAGCTTGAGCACCAACAGACTCCAACAAAGCAGAATCCTGTACGATATTCAGCATTGCAGCTGTTAAAAGAACAAACTCCGTTATTCACAGTATAAAACATTTGGAAACAAAAATGTACACAAATCAAACAGATTAAATATACAAACGAGTAAACTGATATATTAAACAGGCAACCTTACCGAGTATCATTTGTGTATTGATCGAGTCTGTCTCTGTTTGCAAGGCGCCAATCAGAATATTGACCAATCGCAGCTTCAGAGAAAGGAAGGTGACCGGCTTGTCGTGAAGCGAGTTTTCATCATTGCTGAATTTCCCCTCCAAGAGAACCTGCAAATGAAATTAGGAAATCACAGCAGATTGAATTAGGTTACAAAGAGGCCAAAATAATAACTGGATAATGAACCAAGAGCTGAAGCTTTTCACCTCCGATTTGACGTTGCCGAAGTGATGGGGCAGAGGAAGCATGGACAACAGGATATGGATGGAAGCTCTTCTCAGCTCAGTGGGGTTTACATACGACTTAAACTTCGACAACTCTCTGTTAGCACATAATAACAAGATGAAAAAGAATAAGGTGTTCAATAAACACACTAGAGATCCCTAGGTTAAAAGGTTCGGTATCACTTTATTTCAGGGATCATAAATTAGACAGTTATTTATGACTAATAAGTACACTTGTAGGTGACTAGCTATGGACTAGTTTGGCATTATAAAGCATTTATAAAGCCTTTATTGGTTGATTTCTTATTCTTGCTTTATAGCCACTTCACATTTGCTTTGGTCAGAACAATGAATGTATTAGCTAAAAACAAATCATATCAGTAGCTAGTATGATGCAGATTACATCCTTTATAGATTCTCAGTACTCTGTGTGAATGTGCGGCTTATGCGTATAAAATACATGTGGAATGCATAAAGTATTTCAACAAAGCAGGGAAGGTCAGGGTTAGGTAGTGTTAGGGTTAGGGGTTGTTGTAGGGTGTCTGTGGGACGCTAAATAAACACAATAAATATATTGATACTGTATGGTAGTATTTAATTAGGGGTGCAAATAGCACATAACACCATTTGAACTTTGTGCAAAGAAGGTGTTTTTGTTGCTATTTACACAAAGCAACAAAAGTCTCTGTCTTCTAGATTTATTTTATACTTATAAGCTGAACAGACACATATTTCATTTAATTTCATTTTATTCTAGAAATGCTTCTAACACTAGTACACCATTCTAATCAGGGAAAAAATATTTTTTTCCATGTTTCTTCAGACGTCAGAAAACTTGCCCACCGGTCAGGGAGTATAGTCTCCAGTGCAGATATGAAATATGGGACCAAAACATTAATCCCTTTGAGATCAGAGCAGAACAGAGCCGATGAGTTCAGGATGATACTGGCTAGAACTGGCCTGCAGATGAAGTCTGATATCTGAAGACCCTGAATAAGAACCATGTAGAACCTGACAGAACCAGAGAACAACAACAGATCCAAAACGTCAGATGTTTGCAGACAGTCAACACTAAATAAATCAATAAATGTCCCTTGTGTTTCATTTTGGCACTAGTTTGCATTAACATTAACATTTACATAACTCATTTATGTAATTTTTTGTCCTTTGTAGACATACTCGTGATCATAATGCCATTTTCTCCACAGACCACCCAAATCATAAATAAAATGCTATAAAAGTTTGTGCCATGGCCACTTTAAAGCTCAAGTGTGTAATTTAGGCACCACTAGTGGCACTAAATGGAATTAGCAAAAATAATGATTGTTTCCAAACACTTCCTCTGACTTTCATTGTTCGTTTTTTTGAAGACACCCAGTGTTTACCTGGAAAGGAAGACAGGAAGTATCTCCTCTCCAGTCTTCTTGCTGCAGAAGATCCTGCAGAGGGTTCCACAGGCTTCAGCTCGACCAGACTCATAATTATCAGGAAACTCATTAGCGTCAAACATGGGGTTGGACACCATAGTTTCTGTTGACATCTGAGACCCTTTACGTCTCAGTTCAACTCCAGTTTGAGTCGCCAGGGCTGAGAGAGAGCATGAGAGAGAGAAAAAGAGAGAAACAGGGAGAGACACAAATGCAAAGGCTAAGTGATACTTTCGTAAGCCTAATGCAGGAGGCCATAACAGGGATTGCCGACAAAGAGAGCTTCAGATATGTACAGATATAAAAATTGTGAAACCATTGCTGATTAACATATATCAGAATGCTATATATTTTGTGGTAAATCTTACATTTATTTGGAATTTTATTAAATGAACTTATGTTTTGAAAGAATACACCTTTGTCATGACTAAATCTAAACATCATTCCATGTCATATCCTAATGATAGACCAATATATCGGCTGATATTTGACTATTTTGACATCAGCTGATAATCATGTGAGGAAAAACATTTTTTTCAAAAGAATGCATCTGTCACTACAACTACATTTGAAGTCATTCCATGTCATCACCTGGTGATAGACCGATATATCAGCCAATATTTGGCCATTTTGACATTATTGACATCAGCAGATAATCATGTTGGGAAAAAAAATATTTTTCAAAATAATGCATCTGTCACTAAAACTACATTTGAAGTCATTCCTTGACATCACCTAATGAATGACCGATATATCGGCCGATATTTGGCCATTTTGACATTACTGACATCAGCTGATAATCATTTGGAAAATAATTGTTTAGAAAGAATGCAACGGTCCCTACAACTAGATTTAAAGTCATTCCATGAAATCACCTAATGAATGACTGATATATCAGCCGATATTTGGCCATTTTTACATTACTGACATCAGCTGATAATCAGTTGGAAAAAATATATTTAGAAAGAATGCATCTGTCACTACAAATACATTTAAGGTAACCACCTAGTGATAGGCCGATATATCGGCCGATATTTGGCCATTTTGACATTACTGACATCATGTGGAATTTTTTTTCTCGAAAGAATGCATCTGTCACTACAACTACATTAAAAGTAATTCCATGTCATACTAGTGATAGACCAATATATCGGCCGATATTTGGCCATCACTGACATCAGCAGATAATCATGTGAGAAAAAAATATTTTTCAAAATAATGCATCTGTCACTATAACTACATTTGAAGTCATTCCTTGACATCACCTAACGAATGACCGATATATCGGCCGATATATGGCCTTTTTGACATTACTGACATCAGCTGATAATCAGTTGGAAAAAAATATTTAGAAATAATGCATCTGTCACTACAAATACATTTAAAGTCATTCCTGTAATCAACTAGCGACAGGCCGATATATCGGCCGATATTTGGCCATTTTGACATTACTGACATCATGTGGACTTTTTTTTCTCGAAAGAATGCATTTGTCACTACAACTACATTTAAAGTCATTCCATGTCATCACCTGGTGATAGACCGATATATCGGCCGATATTTGGCCATTTTGACATTATTGACATCAGCTGATAATCATGTGAGGAAAAACATTTTTTTCAAACGAATGCATCTGTCACTAATCATGTGAAATTTTTTTTTTTAGAAAGAATGCAATGGTCCCTACAACTAGATTTAAAGTCATTCCATGAAATCACCTAATGAATGACCGATATATCAGCCAATATTTGGCCATTTTGACATTACTGACATCAGCTGATAATCAGTTGGTAAAAAAAAATATTTAGAAATAATGCATCTGTCACTACAAATACATTTAAAGTCATTCCTGTAATCACCTAGTGATAGGCCGATATATCGGCCGATATTTGGCCATTTTGACATTACTGACATCATGTGGAATTTTTTTCTCGAAAGAATGCATCTGTCACTACAACTACATTTGAAGTCATTCCATGTCATCACATAGTGATAGACCGATATATCGGCCGATATTTGGCCATTTTGACATTATTGACATCAGCTGATAATCATGTGAAAACAAATTATTTATAAAGAATGCATCTGTCACTACAAATAAATGTAAAGTCATTCCTGTAATCACCTTATGACTGACTGATATATTGGCCGATATTTGGCCATTTTGACATTACTGACATCAGCAGATAATCATTTGGGGGGAAAAAATTGTTTAGAAAGAATACGTCTGTCACAATACATTTAAAGTCATTCCATATCATCACCTAGTGATAGACTGATATATCGGCCGATATTTGGCCATTTTGACATTACTGACATCAGCTGATAATCATGTGGAAAAAATTATTTTGAAAGAATGCACCTTTGTCACTACAACTACATTTATAATAATTATATAATAAATATATCATATAATAAGTGGTTTGAGACAGAACAGAGCAGACTATATCTCCTGGGCAGCATCCCTGTTATCGGAACATATCAGTAGAATTTCATTTCAGACAAATGTTTTAAAGGCCAAATTCTATTGTCCAGCATCCTAAATTAAGACAATAAGGCACAATATGGCTGAAACAAATTGCACCAACAACCACAACATGCAGAAATATCCATATAAAACATAAAATAAACAAATGAAAACGGAAGAAATTAATCAAACGCTAATGTAAAAAAAAAAAAAGAAAAAAAAGATGTTAAATAAACATTGGGCAAAAACTAAAAATAACATTGGTTGGTGTGTTTCTTTGGAGAAGATTGGTTAGTAGAGGTCCTTCAGGAGATGATATGGGTAGGAAGTTTTAATGATGACGGGTAAGTTAAATCAAGGAGAAGGATCAACGCAACAAACATTCTCAGGTGTTTGTTGAGAACATTCTGTCTCACAGTGGTCTGGGCCAATGTCCCACACCTTATGATGACATTGAATGTTTGTTGCAGTTGAGCCAATGAGATTTAGGCAGCAGTCAAAACACTCCTGGACCCCTGACTCAAGCAGTGTTTGCACAAGTCTCTTGCCCCAAGAAAACAAGTACTGCAACAATGAACAGGTGATGGTGTCAAACGAAAAAGAAACCAACTGAAATGAACCAAATAACTGCAACTGGTAACTGGTGTTCCTACTTACAAGATTTATAAGAAAGAAGAATTTGGAAAAATGTTGCTGCAAGATAACAGAGATAAAATGGAAAGAAATCAAAGCACAGCAGTAGTAGAGTTCATGAAACTATTCAGAAGTTCAAAATGTTTCGTTTTGTGGGTTTAAAATACTGGGTTTCCGTCTTGCAAAAATTAAAACTGAACAAAAAGAAAATAAGTGAACAAAAGATGGACAAAATGTCCTACAACTACTCCCAAATCATAATGATCTAAACAGCTCCTGGAAACTTGCAATAATTTGATTTTTTAATGAATTCCCTAAATGTAATACAATTGTTCATTATGAAACTTATTCTATACTTATAATATAACTGGCTGGAAGACATATTTTTTCATAGAAAACGATCAGTTGTGAATCATATTATTAACATTCACAATAGTGTTTTTATCTGACTTTATTAAGTCAAATGCACATCTGCTTAATTTACACATATGTAACAGCTGCCCGAACTGCAGATTAAACATCACATTAAACTGTCAAAATTGTACTTAAAATGTACTTTTACATACATTCAAAAATATATTACAATGGCAAAATAAAATGTCAACAAATGTCAAGGGAATACTGTAACAATGGCATTAATCAAATTTTTTTAATTATTATTTTATTAACAATTATGTATGTGAACCCTTTGGAATTGGCTGTTTTTTTCATTAATTGGTAATAAAATGTGATATCTTTATTGATTTATTTATTTTTTCTCCCCAATTTGGAATGCCCAAACTGGGCATGGTGGTGGCATAGTGACTCCGGGTGGCAGAGGACGAATTTCAGTTGCCTCCGCGTCTGAGACCGTCAATCCACGCATCTTATCACGTGACTTGTTGAGCGCGTTACCGCGGAGACATAGCGCGTGTGGAGGCTTCACGCTATTCTCCACGGCATCCACGCACAACTCACCACGCGCCCCACTGAGAGCGAACCACATTATAGCGACCACGAGGAGGTTATCCCATGTGACTCTACCCTCCCTAGAAACCGGTGTAATTTGGTTGCTTAGGAGACCTGGCTGGAGTCACTCATCACGTCCTGGATTCAAACTCGTGACTCCAGGGGTGACAGTCAGCATCAATACTCGTGATCTCATCTTTATTAAAGTCACAAGTATTAACAAACACAATGTGCTTAAGCAAACAGCACACAAACAATTATAATCTTTCATGTCTTTATTGAACACATCCCATTAAACATTCACAGTGCTGTGAAAAAAGTAAGTGAACCCCTGGTTTTAATAACTGGCTGATCTTCCTTTGGCCAGCAATAACATACTGTTGTAAACACTGAGACAGTGCGCAACTGTGAAAGCCGTCCATGCAGCACGTTCATAGAATAACGTTTATAATAATGTTTAATGTTTTCCATATAGTAGACTCAATAACAGAGATGTTAACCAGTTCCAATGATTCCTTCAAGTGTTTATCTGTCACTCTAGGGTTCTTGTTTACCTCATTTAGCATTCTGCGGTGTTCCCTTTGAGTCCTCTTGGCTGGACGGCCACTTCTAGTGAGAGTACCCACAGAACTAAATCGTCTCCATTTATAGACAGTTTGTCTAACTGTGGACAGATGAATATCTAAACTCTTCTAGATAACTTTGTGTCCCTTTCCAGCTTTATGCAAATCAACAATTCTTGATCGTGGGTCTCCTGATGTCTCTTTTTTGTGAGGCATGTTCCACATCAGCAGATGCTTCTTGTAAAAACCAAACACAATGTTTGAGTGCTTTTTATAAGTCAAAGTAGCTTTAACCCACACCTCCAATCTCGTTTCATTAATTGGAAGCCAGGTTTGCCATTTCCTGACTCTAATTAGCTTTTGTTGACGTCATTAGCCTAGGGGTTCACACACTTTTTCCAACCTACACTGTGAATGTTTGAATGATGTATTCAATATGTACAAGAACAATACAATAATTTGTGTGTTATTAGTTAAAACAGATTGTGTTTGTTCATTATTGTAACTTAGATGAAGATCAAACCAGATTTTAAGACAAATTAACACATAAATGCAGGTAATTCCAAAGTGTTTACTTTCTCTTGCCGCTGTATGTGAAATGTATGCCAACACTATAAAGATGCTAGGAACACTAACTATGCAATTTCAAATCAAAAGTGTCAGCAAGTAGAAAATACAAAATAAGCATCTAACAAAATTACCTGAAATGGGTGCATGGCTATCCTTTGCCTTTATAGCAGCTTTCGCAACTTTAGGAATGCTGTAACACGTCCTTGATCTTAAAAATAAGGCAGTCCCTCAAGGACTTGATTTGTTGTAGCTCACAATTTTGTATAATTTCTGCAATTTCTTTGCATAAACCGTGAATCTGTGGTAATCTGATCGTTTCAACAGCGACAAACACAAGTAAACTATGATTATTTGTGAGTTTTTACTGCAAAACGCAAAAAACGGCACAAAAGCATTGCAATTTTTGAGAAAAGCTGCATGCAATTCAGTCATTTTGGGCTGCAATAATTAAGAAAAAGTGCTGATGGGACTGATAAGGATAGTGAAGGTAGCGTAAACCTATTCTCCAGAAGTTCTCAAAGATCCAAAGACCATAATGAGTGTGTTTGCACCATAAGGGTGTATGTAAACCTGTAAAATGGCTTAAGATGGCTTGTTATTCCAGACTGTTAATGTCAATATATTTACGGTTGTCAAAAGACATGTTGTGAAAGCATCCATTGGCTTTCTCTGACGTATGTTAATTGCCTTAATTTTATGCACATTATAATAATAGCAAGGTGGAAAAAAAATAGCATTGAAAACATAATTTTTGTCTTTGCATGCACAATTGGTGAATGAGGTATAATTTGTTTTAGCAGACGTCAACTTGCAAAAAAGAACTGATTTTAAATTAAACATCAAACGAACCTCCTTAATAATCTAAAACTAGCTTTTCATGATCTCAATATGTTAGAACTCCATGAATAATTGAATAGAACTTGCTATTTCCGCTTCATAAATATTTCAGAGTATTCTGATTGAAAGCATTGTTTGAAAACATCTACTCTTCCCTAACACCACTGGAGACAAACCCTGAATGTGGTACAATCTTGCAGGTAGGAATATTTTGTAAGAGAAAAAAAAAACACCTTTAACAGGTAAAAGAAGTAGAGAAATGAAAAACCAAAAGAAAACAGGTGACGCAGTATTAATTCTAACACGCATTATAGCGTCACAATTGGGTGGGTCTTACCCGTCATACTGCTGTCTCGGCTCAGGCCGGAGTGGAGTTTACAGTGGACCAGTGCAGAGTCAAACAGCCACTGGCCGAACAGATTCAGCACGCTGTTGACCTTTGGCCGGGTCGGGGCAGGAAGCGGTCTGGGCTCGGAGCTAGTCTGGTTTGGGCTGGAAAGAGGGGAGGTGGAGGACGGCTGGTGCGACACTTTGGTCTGACCGGTCTGAGGAGTGGAGAATAAATTGGAGACGTTTCATTGGTATTTTGAAATGTCTTAGTCAACATAAAATTAAGTTCACAGCCCATTTAACATTCATTAAAAAGTGAAATGGTCGTCATCTGATCAAATTCCGACTGCTTATATTTCCATTATAACCTGCTTAAATGATAAAACATTATTTAATTAATTAATGACGGATAACTCATTTACAAATGCATTATAAATCATTGATATGCGGTTATAACAACATGAATAAAAAGGGCAACTGTCATGCAATACTTTCCAAATAGTAAGCCATGATACCTCATATGTTATAATTGCTTACAAACACTTATTCAACATTATTAACTTATGATAATTTAAAGTGGACACATATAAATTATGTATTATATAGTTGTTATATTGTTATACGATTTGACAAACTTAGAAACATGTGCACATAAAGTTCAGTATGGTTATTGGTCATCAGGCTTTATTACATGATTAATGCTATGAATGAGCATGAATACCTGAGAAGAGTTTTTCCAAAGGACTTTAGGCAACTAGAATTAGCTCTGTTGGGAAAACATTTGGAGTAGCACTATTCTTTTAACATCAAAGTGACAGTAATTCATATAAACACTAATGAATATAAACAAGGCATTTTATGTTTTAGATTTTTTTTTTAATATGTACGAGTGTACTTATGAAGCATTTATAACATGCCAGTTAAAATGCTCACTATTTTATTAATGTTATTATAAATGCATATTAATGATTTATAATGCATTTGTTAATGACTTCTGCCTTATCAATGAACCCCTTTATTAACCATTAATAAACCCTTAATATACCCATATTGATTTCACAAACAATGTTTTTTTGTTTTTTATTATTGCCATACCACTGAGGCTTTGCTGGTTGTCTTGGTAACAGCGGTGGGGCGGTGTCTGCGGTTGTGAGGGGGTGTAGTGTTGGTTGTCGTTGGGGGCGTCGGCATACCGAGTCTATTAACAGGGGTGGGCGGAGCACTGTCTGACCGGGGGCGGGATATACCTGTGAGAGAGGTGACATGGGTAAAGAAAGGCAAGAGAACCAAAGTATTAAAACATAAAGCTTCAGTTTAACAGAAATGACCGAGACGAGTATAAAACAACACATCAATCATATATTTTCCTGCAACTGCACATCTGGACACATAGTTAGTTATAAAGCACCTGCCAACAAGCCCAACATTTATTTCATTTCAGGAAAATATCTCAGCATCTCCATTTCAACCCTAAAAATCTGAAGAAAGGGGTCACAAAAAGACTTTTTGGACGTAGTTACACTTGGGAGCTGCAAAATCCATTACAGAACAATTTAAACACCAGATGCTCCTGCATTTCAGTTTCATCAGCAAGACTCATGCTTGACAAACCAATTCATGAACAAAAAAATCAAACCAATACAGTTAAAGTTGTAGAATAGATACAGTTGTTTTTTTCTGTCCACTTTTTGAACACTGATATTGCATCAAACAATTTCTTGCAAAACCTCTGACAATGATTGGGTGAGTAATGCACAATTTTCAGCTGTGATCAAACGTTAACTTACAATAATCTTGAATTCAAACACAGGTGTCCCTCGCATTACAAGCCCTACATTCGATCGCATGTGATATATATACACTAAATTTGCATGCAAAGCTCAAAACAAGCTTTTACAAATCTTTCTCGATCATTTCCTATAAAATAAATGAGGATGTGTCGTGCAAACACAGTTAACTAATCACTAATTTCTTGTATTAGTTTAAGGGTGAGCATCTTGTGTGTTAAGCATTTCTGCATTAAGAATTCTACTTGTAAAGCGAGAGAAACTTGTTCACAAAATATGAAAACAAATGCAGCATTTCAAAAGCTTCCAGATATGCAATGAAATGCAACATGGTTCACACTCCACCAGAGATAACTCATAAAGACAGGGTTGATTGTCCCAGAGTCAGGTGTAATTAGCATTTACATACATCAGCACAGCTCAATCGCTGTTTGGCAGTAAATGCAAGCAACCCCTGCATTCAAATTTCATTATTTGCCTAAAACCTTTGTGGGCATACTGATTGGTTTGTTTAGGAAATGGATTTCTCTCCTTGACACGCACTACGTTCCAAAAACTCCACAGAAAGTTTATCGTTTGTTGCATCTTCCAAATTCATCACATATCAGCAAACACCTCCAAATCTTAAGATTAAAAAATAAAATAAAAAATATTACAGAAAATTATATAATCATTTACTCACTCTCATCCATGTCTTCATGAGACACTAAAAAATTGTCTTGAAAAGCCAAACTTGAATATGCAAAAGCACAAATGAGATTTGAGAGCTATGGCAGTGGGTCAGATTGTGAAAATTCAGGTCTGTTCCTCACACATCTATCATATGGCTTCAAAAGGCTAGCACATAACTTGTATGGAATACTTTTATGATTCCTTTTTGGAGCTTAACAGCCCCTGCTCTCTATTTGCTTTCGTAGTATGGAAAAGAGCTGCATGAACATTCTGCTAAACATCTCCTTACGTGTTCCACAGAAGGAGGATTTTCAGCTACATGAGGGTGAGCAAACAATGACAGAATTTTTTATTTTTAGATGAAATATTCCTTTAAAACTAAGTTCTGTCTGAGGTACAACCAGTGTAATCATTTAAGGGTGTCTCTTCAACTTCGAGCACTTTCATGTCCAAGGGGTTGATTTTTATTAAACTATGAAAAACCATTATAAAAATACTAATTATTCCGTTTAAAATTATGATAATCTAAATAAAGAGTATCAAAGTAAAAGTTTTTCAAAAGTTAGTAGTGTTGGGTTCGAGTCCACCTTAGTCATGTCCGAGTCCAAAAGGGGCAGAGTCAGACTCAAGACCGAGTCCATAACAGACCGAGTCCGAGTCCAAAAAGGGCAGAGTCAGACTCAAGACCGAGTCCATAACAGACCGAGTCCGAGTCCAAAAGGGGCCGAGTCAGACTCAAGACCGAGTCCATAACAGGCCGAGTCCGAGTGCAAAAAGGGCAGAGTCAGACTCAAGACCGAGTCCATAACAGGCCGAGTCCGAGTCCAAAAAGGGCAGAGTCAGACTCAAGACCGAGTTCATAACAGGCCGAGTCCGAGTCCAAAAGGGGCCGAGTCAGACTCAAGACCGAGTCCATAACAGGCCGAGTCTGAGTCCAAAACGGGCCGAGTCAGACTCAAGACCGAGTCCATAACAGGCCAAGTCCGAGTCCAAAAAGGGGTCGAGTCAGACTCAAGACCGAGTCCATAACAGGCCAAGTCCGAGTCCAAAAGGGGCCGAGTCAGACTCAAGACCGAGTCCATAACAGGCCAAGTCCGAGTCCAAAAGGGGCCGAGTCAGACTCAAGACAGAGTCCATAACAGGCCGAGTCCGAGTCCAAAAGGGGCCGAGTCAGACTCAAGACCGAGTCCATAACAGGCCGAGTCCATAACAGGCCAAGTCCGAGTCCAAAAAGGGCAGAGTCAGACTCAAGACCGAGTCCATAACAGGACAAGTCCGAGTCCAAAAGGGGCCGAGTCAGACTCAAGACCGAGTCCATAATAGGCCAAGTCCGAGTCCAAAAGGGGCCGAGTCAGACTCAAGACAGAGTCCATAACAGGCCGAGTCCGAGTCCAAAAGGGGCCGAGTCAGACTCAAGACCGAGTCCATAACAGGCCGAGTCCATAACAGGCCAAGTCCGAGTCCAAAAAGGGCAGAGTCAGACTCAAGACCGAGTCCATAATAGGCCAAATCCGAGTCCAAAAGGGGCAGAGTCAGACTCAAGACCGAGTCCATAATAGGCCAAGTCCGAGTCCAAAAGGGGCCGAGTCAGACTCAAGACAGAGTCCATAACAGGCCGAGTCCGAGTCCAAAAGGGGCCGAGTCAGACTCATGACCGAGTCCATAACAGGCCGAGTCCGAGTCCAAAACGGGCCGAGTCAGACTCAAGACCGAGTCCATAACAGGCCGAGTCCAAAAAGGGGCCGAGTCAGACTCAAGACCGAGTCCATAACAGGCCAAGTCCGAGTCCAAAAAGGGCAGAGTCAGACTCAAGACCGAGTCCATAACAGGACGAGTCTGAGTCCAAAAGTGGCCGAGTCAGACTCAAGACTGAGTCCATAACAGGCTGAGTCCGAGTCCAAAAGGGGCCGAGTCAAAAAATGAACATTCACAAAACACCCCGCATACATTTTCAAGTGTTGCACGAAGACATGATCGGCTTCTCTCAGCTCGTTGTTGAAAACGCATTTTTGCATTATTTTGGGCATTTGGGCTGACTGACAGGACGACATAGAGCGCATGACGTCATTGCCATGGTAACCAGACACATTTCAGCTGATTTGCTGAAGACTAGAATTAATGTATCGTCAAATCAACGTGCGACGCATCAAAATTAATTTTTCTTCTCTGCAAACGATACCAGAGACAACAGTGAGACGGACAACGAGGAGATTTAATTTAAGAAGAAAAAAAATCAGTGGGGGGGGGCCTGGGTAGCTCAGCGAGTATCGACGCTGACTACCACACCTGGAGTCGCGAGCTCAAATCCAGGGCGTGCTGAGTAACTCCAGCCAGGTCTCCTAAGCAACCAAATTGTCCCGGTTGCTAGGGAGGGTAGAGTCACATGGGGTAACCTCCTCGTGGTCGCTATAATGTGGTTCGCTCTCGGTGGGGTGCGTGGGGAGTTGTGCGTGGATTCCACAGTGAATGTCGTGAAGCCTCCACACATGCTACGTATCCGTGGTAACGCGCTCAACAAGCCACGTGATAAGATGCACGGATTGATGATCTCAGACACAGAGGCAACTGAGATTCGTCCTCCGCCACCCGGATTGAGGCGAGTCATTACGCCACCACGAGGACTTAGAGCACATTGGGAATTGGGCATTCCAAATTGGGGATAAAATCCACAAAAAAAAAAGAAGGAAAAAAATCAGTGACCCTACCAAAAACCGGGACTGTCCTGTGTAATAAACCGGAATGTCTTTTCAACCAATCTATAATCAAATTATAAACAAAACATTTCGATGCCCAAAATAACTTCATATTTCATTTTGCATTTTGTTGTGGAAAAAACTGTAAAAAACATACTTTAAGCAGCTCGTCAATGCTTTTAAAATAGAAAAACAGGTGCTGTTTATCTGTTTAGAGACTACAGTCTCAAAGGCTCAAGTCCGAGTAAAAATGCAACCGAGTCCGTGACAAGTCCAAGCCCATTAAAATTGGACTCGTGACTCGGACTCGAGTCCGAACTCGACTACCCCAACTCTAAAAGTTAGTGTACTTGTTAACCAAGTGGACAAAAGTGTCAGTGAAGAGCATGCTTGAGATGAAATTGAGACAACACAAAGAAAAATCAAGAGAAATATCACTTTTCATTGGCCGCCATTTCCAAATTTTCATTGGCCGCCATTTCCGTCATTTATGCTGCCTTCACATGCTATCGGAATTATCGTAAATATGAGTTTCCCACTCGGAAGTTGCACATAAATGACCCCTCAAGTCGTAATTACGACTGGGAAACTCTGAGATCATTTTTATACCGAGTCTCCGAGATGGGAGTCCTAAACTTTCAATATGGGGGAGGAGAGTACAGTTTCTTTAGTGAATGACAGGTTTTGTTCATTTTTCTAAAATACATTTAATTGTTAGTGCTTGCCGTTTTGGTCATATTCATTTATGTAGATCAGCAACCATTCTATGCATGTTGTACATTTTTACACCGTGAAAATAGCTTGTATTTGACCAAAATTCCATTATCGTCAGCAAGCTAACTGAGTAATGTGTATTATGGTGTCAAAACAAGAAAAAGTTCCTCAAGAAATATGTATGAATGAACGATGTCGTCCATGTTTCCTGTTCTTTCTGACAACAAAGCACTTGAACACGACATACTCATAATTACCACTTCAGAAGTGGGAAGTAGGATCATTCCGATAGCAATGAAGGCAGAATTAATAATCCAGTTTGATTTTGTTTCGATCAAGGCAAACTGGATACCAATCAATAAGTATGCCCACATTAGTTCCAGACAATGGATTTAGTTTTGCATGGGAACAAAAAGAAACCAGATAATTAACTTGAGAAAAATAATTTTAAGGGTTTATGACCTCATATGTTCCCTAAACAGACGAGCACTTGTGAATGCACGATTTCCAAACACCTTGCAAAATCTACAATCCACACCAAACTCCCTCTTGATTGGTCACAAGCGAGTTGACAAATACCATAAGATGGGAGACGGTCTCGAAAATTGTTCCGAGATACCGCGACACCTGGGGAAAAATAGGATTACACCTTAAAAAACACACTTTAATCCAAGCATACATTATTACCATAATTTGATTTCTCATTCTAATCAGCAAGTGAGAGTTACGTCTTTTCTACGGCACCCAAAATAATTAGTCTATGGGATGGTTAGCCCCATGGTTAGAAACTAACTGATTGGGTTTGGACAGGTTTAGTATACCTATAGAGGGGAGTCTGTCTCGTATATTGCTCCTAGACACGGTCACTCCTAAAGAAACATAAAACAACACCTCTGAAGACAGTTAGAACATGTCAGGCCATGTACAGTATAGACAAACATAACCATTATAACCAAATATTCTTAGAAATGGCAACCCAGTTGACATGCATTTAGCTCGTTTAAACATGCTGGGAGGAAATGAGGTAGGGAAAAATATTCTGAATACAACAAATATTCAATAACATGCAAGAAATAAGATTATTTGCAGTTTGTAAATGTGCATACTTGTTTTACCTGACACTATTTGCATGTAGTTACACAGTATTTGCATTAAAACGTCAACAGTGCTCTGGCTCGAATTGTTGGGAGGTAATTTTGAGAATGAAAACTGCCACTTAAAATCTCATTTCAAGACTATTTGCAGTTGAAGTCAGAAGTTTACATACACTTAGGCTGAAGTCATTAAAACAAATTTTTTAACCACTCCACAGATTTAATATTAGCAAACTATAGTTTTGGCAAGTCATTTAGAACATCTACTTTGTGCATGACACAAGTAATTTTGCCAGTAATTGTTTACAGACAGATTGTTTCACTGTTTAATTGACTATAATCACAATTCCAGTGGGTCAGAAGTTTCCATACACTAAGTTAACTGTGCCTTTAAGCAGCTTGGAAAATTCCAGAAAATGATGTCAAGCCTTTAGGAAATTAGCTTCTGATAGGAGGTGTACTGAATTGGAGGTGTACCTGTGGATGTATTTTAAGGCCTACCTTCAAACTCAGTGCCTCTTTGTTTGACATCATGGGAAAATCAAAAGAAATCAGCCAAGACCTCAGAAAACATTGTGGACCTCCACAAGTCTGGTACATCCTTGGGAGCAATTTCCAAATGCCTGAAGGTACCATGTTCATCTGTACAAACAATAGTACGCAAGTATAAACACCATGGGACCACGCAGCCATCATACCACTCAGGAAGGAGACGCATTCTGTCTCGTAGAGATGAACGTAGTTTGGTGCGAAAAGTGCAAATCAATCCCAGAACAACAGCAAAGGACCTTGTGAAGATGCTGGAGGAAACAGGTAGACAAGTATCTATATCCACAGTAAAACGAGTCTTATATCAACAAAACCTGAAAGGCTGCTCAGCAAGGAAGAAGCCACTGCTCCAAAACCACCATAAAAAAGCCAGAATACAGTTTGCAAGTGCACATGGGGACAAAGATCTTACTTTTTGGAGAAATGTCCTCTGGTCTGATGAAACAAAAATTGAACTGTTTGGCCATAATGACCATCGTTATGTTTGGAGGAAAAAGGGTGAGGCTTGCAAGCCGAAGAACACCATCCCAACCATGAAGCATGGGAGTGGCAGCATCCTGTTGTGGGAATGGTTTGCTGCAGGAGGGACTGGTGCACTGGAAGTTAAAGCTCGTCGCAAATGGGTCTCCAAATGGACAATGACCCCAAGCATACCTCCAAAGTTGTGGCAAAATGGCTTAAGGACAACAAAGTCAAGGTACTGGAGTGGCCATCACAAAGCCCTGACCTCAATCTGACAGAACTGAAAAAGCGTGTGCGGGCAAGGAGGCCTACAAACCTGACTCAGTTACACCAGTTCTGTCTGGAGGAATGGGACAAAATTCCAGCAACTTATTGTGAGAAGCTTGTGGAAGGATACCCAAAACATTTGACCCAAGTTAAACAATTTAAAGGCAATGCTACCAAATACTAACAAAGTGTATGTAAACTTCTGACCCACTGGGAATGTGATGAAAGAATAAATCATTCTCTACTATTATTCTGACATTTCACATTCTTAAAATAAAGTAGTGATCCTAACTGACCTAAGACAGGGAATGTTTTCTACGATTAAATGTCAGGAATTGTGAAAAACTGAGTTTAAATGTATTTGGCTAAGGTGTATGTAAACTTCTGACTTCAACTGTAAGTTGTTTAAACTAGATGGTGCTTCCAAAACGTGAACAGGTTTGATTCCTTCATTAAAAACATGAGTATATTTAAATGGTTAGAACTAGAGGTTTTGTTCTTTGTTAAAATACAAAAATAAAGATGCATAAGAGTAATGCAACAGCCCAAATTATAATGTCAACATTGATAACAGAGTAACACAGTTGTACGAGTACCATAAGAGGGCAGAGTTTCACAACACTCGGTTGTCTTACAAACGGCAACACCTGGGAAATGGAAAGACATTGTAGCTACTGAGTTTTAAACAAACAGCATTAGCAGAAACACCACAGAAATTAAACACATTTTGAGATTACAATGCAAATGCTTATGATATGCAAAAGCACTGTTTAATTGTGAAGAAGTTTAACCCCTCAACTCTGCGGACCCACCAGTGAGTCCAAAAGGAGGCTCAATGTCTCGAAAAAAGTTTACGCTTAAAATGTTAAAGTCTCCGAATACATACGTCAGGCATATTGGGTATCGTTTGAAAGCTAACCATCACTTCTGCAGTTATGTTACATAAAATAACAAAATAAGGCCTGAAAACATTCGCGCTGCAAATCAGCGCCACCTAGAGGTCATGTGGTAGAGATATTAATATGTAAAAGTCTTTAAAATAGCACCTAAATTGGCAAGTCATATATCAAATGAAAGCTCTCATTCTCTGAAATGCTGAAATGCTGCTGTAAGCTCCAAATAGCTAAAAACTTCATATCTGCTTTTACCTTAGGCAGTATTTCTAAAAAATGAGCCATTTTTTACTTGCTTGTGAGCTTGCATATGTGAATAATCCAATGTTATATCTTAGATATCCAGAACAAAATACGCAGTCCTGCTGGAAAATCATGTTAAACAAATCATCGTAAATGTATGTTATTGACTTTTGATGATAAAAGTATTTTTTAATGACACTTAGATTGAGCTTCTAGTCCACTCAGAGGCCGAGATATTTGATGAAACAATGGGGGTGGTGCATGAACTGAAAATTAGACTGAATGTCAATGGACGGGCGAATCTGTGAGGGGCTAAAATCAGCATTTTGTGACAGAAGGTGATAGAGGAAAAATGTTTCTTTCTTTCTGCCATCTAGTGGAATAAAATAAGACTATTTGGAGGGATGCGGATTGAATAGAACCAGAATTACATGCTTATAAAGTTAGGACAACAACAACACTAAAAAATGTTTAAAGTGGTTAAATCCTATTCATTATTAGATGGTAAACATATACAATATTATTTATGAATAATTTAAGTCATTTGTTTTATTTTGGTGGGTTTCTGAAAGAAATAGACCAATTTTTGGCAATTAGTTCACAGTATGTGTAAATGGTGAGCTTTTAAATTTGAGTGTGAAAAATTGCAGGCGGCAGCCCAAAAATGCCCCAGAGTTGAAGAGGTTAATAACCTGTTACCCTGTTTACCAACAATGGTACTTTGAATTATACCAGGGTACTAAAGGAGTACTATATTCATAGACAATGGTTTTTACATTCATACTCCAATGTACTTTAAAGAACATTATGGTATTATCATCATAGTAGGGTTCTTAAACATGGCAAGACCTTTTTGCAACATAAAAAAAATTATAAGTATAGAAGTGTTTTGTATGTGCACAGATGAACTGCTCAGCATGAAGGCGAGCAGGTGAGTCTTACCGAGGAAGGCATCCACGAGGCAGCTTACTCCTCTCATGGCTCTAAAGAAGATCTGGGGCAGTTGTTTGAGGCAGGGGTGCTGGATGACTTCATGAGGAACACTGTTGCCCCCCAGTAACTGCTCCTGAAACTTTGGAGTGGAGCTCACTATGACTGGATTACTCAGATCCACCGGGTTACTGGAGAGGCAATTGTGACCAGAACAACAGAGGTTGTCAATTAAGGCATGATTTTCTGTAAAACTACTTTACAGAAGCATTGACTTAAAGGTGAAATGAGTCCTTTCTGTGGCACCAAATGGAATAGCCATGAAATATGCTTCCAAATGTTACTTGGATGCAGACCTGAGCATGTGTAGAAAGCGATACCACGTCTGAGAAACGCAGTCATTGTCCATCTCCGCTGGAATGAGAGTAGCATCCTCTTCTGGCACTTTAAACAAAGGAAACGATGGGCCATACATGAACCGCAGCAGCCTGTGAGGAAAAGAGAAAAACTTCCTTTAACATTTTATTCACTGCATGGGTAGATTTCGTAAAAAAAATTTTTTTTTTATATTTTGATGAATTTCGATTATAATTGTTTATTAAAAAAAAAATTATATGAAAGGATGACTTTGCATTAATTGAATAAAATAAATGTATTTTATTTACAGGCTGTTGGCCATAAATGTATAAGATTTAAACTCTCTAATCGTTGTGTATTGTCAGTTTCCACATTGTGTCTTTTCACTTCTGCTCTTTAGTTCTACAGAACAGCATCAGGCTTCGTGTGTCAGTACCTGGATGTGAGAGCCGCGATCACTTTACCCCACTGCTCCACCACCGGAGGGTGATGTCTCCAGTTGGCCAGCATCTCTCGGGCGGTTTTCCAGTAGGGCGGGGTGGGGAAACAGCGCGTGCAGGCCAGAAACCAAACCTCAAACAGCACACTGATTAACTTCTCTGCCAGCTTCTCCGCTATACCACCTGCACAAGACAAAACAAATGATTACTGCAAACCAGGTGAACAGAGAAAGCAGTAGCTATGTTACCATCCAAGCTGCAAACGTAATTTATGCTAAACATTTGAATAATTGCAACAACAAAGTGCAAATAAAACCGCGTTTCCATTCTATGTGTTTAAAAGAACAAAACTGTCACATACGGGGAAATTGTACTCTTTCTTTTAACCCTTTGACTTCGGAAGGTGTTTTTAAAGATTTCCTGTTTCAGCAGCATACCCAAAATTAAAGGCTTATAAAAACAAGGAGAGTCAAGTGTTTGGTATCACTGTAAAGAAAACTTTTCAATTTTTTAATGATATAGATTACGATACATTCTGATACTCTCAGCCTAAGAAACTGCTGAAAAATCACAAAACAAATTGAGCCAAAAATGTACTTTTTTTCTTATTTTTTCTTATTTGACATTATATATATATCTGGGTGGCTCTGAAAATCTGCATTTTTGCTCCCAATCATGTCAACTGTATCTGAGAAAGTTTTTATTTTGATACAACAAAGCAATCAAAAGTTATATCATTACAAAAGTAATTTAGCATAGTGTCCAAAAGCCTCTAAAAGTCCTATAAATCATAATAACTGTACATAAGAACTAATTACACATGCAAACACAACAATGACTAAAGGTTTGTATAGCATGCAGACATGATTTTAGTGATGAGATTTCACAGAATGAGTTTCATTCTGTGTCATTTGAGTCATCATTTAGTCTGTGTTATATATTTGGCACCATCTCCTGGTGGTCATATGTAACATTGTGCTTCATGTGGATTATCTAATGATCTATGCATCTGACTTTTTGAGTCTGACAAATTTTGAATTACTACACAGTAGTTGTTGCATAGATCACTGATGCCATCTACTGGCTATTATTGTCATAACATGATTTTCAAGTGATTTTATTGTTATTTTTTCACCAGATGGCAGCAATCTGCCCCCAATACATGATACATTCTCATTTTTTCGTCATGTTTCTAGTTTTTTACTGTAGTGACATGACATCAATTTGCTTATTTGAATTTGCAAATGAATGGTGAAATCGAGAAAATTATATGTAAATAAGATCTAAAAAAAAAAAAAAAAACATAAAAAAGTGCATAATTTTATTGTTTTTACTTCAGGGAAGAAGAAATGTTATCATATCATAAAAAGAAAAAAAAAAAGGTTGTACTGTTATACACTTGTACTGTTTCTGGTCAAAAATGACAGCAAACAGTAAAGTAAGCGGACTTTCTTGACCAGAATAGGAGGGTTAAAATAAAAGTTTGATTTACTATGTAGACATACCGCACTGTAATTTTACTCAAAATTCCAGTCAAAATTATGACTTCACCACTATGAGTACACTAAATAAAAAATATGTCCTAGTCTACATTTTGGGGCAGGAAATAATTCACATTACATTAGTAAAATGGGTTGCGAATGGCGTTTCATGTTGACCTTAAAACAAGAATCATGATTGCAGCACAGAAGGTTCATGAACATATGACACAAAACATGCAGTTTGTTTAGATGCAAAACATGCTCCTTCACTCATTTGTTTGTGAGTCAGGTTAAGAAGCTAGCTCTATTCTCGAGAGACAGCAACACTGCGTTGGCCTGTGGTCATCATATATACCCACCTCCCACAGTGGGCGGAGCCAGCAGCGTGTCATTGATACGGAGCAGGAAGAGGAGCAGCACCTCCCACGTCTCTCTGGCCATACCTGACGAATCACGTGCCAGTTTCTGTACTGCAGACAACACCTGCTGACACAGCTTAAAGTGCATCAGACTGAAGTGCTCCGGCCTGGAATTAAAGAAACATGCTACATTTTAATACTGAAACATATGGACTACATCAGGGGTCGGCAAACTTTTTGACATGGAGTGCCATTTTTTATTTTCCTGGTCAATGACTGTGCCAATAGCAGGCTATTTTACTTATATGAAGTTTTTCGCACCTGTATCTAAACTACATCTTGATGTAATCCTTCCTCATGTTCACAGCGTGTTTTCATCAGCTGAATGGGAGGCTAAACACTATTAATGTGTGATGAGACTCGTGCTGCGCGTGCAAGCCATTCGCACATCACAAACCGATCAACTATTCAGCCCTTTTCGGTGAATCACACCTGCAAAATCCTAAAACTTTATTTCCAGGTTTAATTTATATTTTGAATTGACTCTGATTTTTGAACCCCACGATGTGGATTTATGTTTTCTTCTTTAATCGTTTAATGTCATTTTGAGTGTGATTATGGTTTAAGGAGGGAGTACCTGTATGCGAAATCTCAAGTATTAATAGTGGTGTTGTCTTCATTACATCACGTAGAAATAAATGAAACACTGAATGTAGGCAGTCATCCGTGCAGCCTGACCGAAGCAAAGCAGACGCGTTTACTCACGTGATTAACCGAACGTGTAGCGCTGCCGGCTCGTGATGCGGGAATGGCTTGCACGCGCTGCACGAGTCTGTTGGGTATACTGCAATCTCGTCACACTTTTAGCCTCCCATTCAGCTCATGAAAACACGCTGCGTGATCATGAGGAAGGATTACATCAAGATGTAGATTGGAATGCAGGTGCAAAATTTATATCAATAAAATAGTCTACTCTCTCGCCATTGCTGGCGTGCCAGTGATTACCCCTCCGCGTGCCAATGCTGGCACGCGTGCCATAGGTTGCCGACCCCTGGTCTACATCAAAACACACAAACAGGTAGTGCTATTCTTATTACAGGGCAAAATGTATATAAATGAGGCAAAACATAATAATTTAACAATGAAATACTTTGTGATACATGGAAGAAAGTAATTAATACAGGTTTGGAATGACACTATTCCTTTAAGGCATTCATGCTCATTCTTTCTCCAATGTGTCCACAGAAAGTTGTGGTACATCTATAGTATTAATATCAGATATATTAGTATATATCAGATAAAAATTAAATTAAGCAAAATGGATATACTATGCTAGTCAGAGTTCTTTGGAACCACACTACTAAGGACTAACAGGAGGCATGATGGGTAATTAAAAACTCAGGTCAAACTCACCTGGGCAGGAAAAGGTTGTGCAGGTGTTTGAGGATGGTCTGAATGTACAGGTTGGGCTCTTTGATGATTGGCTGAGGTATCGAATCTCTGGGAGACACCAGGGCCATTATCCAATCAGTGTAGACATCCACACACAACTTAACTGTGTCTCCATCCAGAGGGAGTGTCAGTCCATAACACAACACCTCCATCGTCCATTTCACCTGCGGAGCACCATCACAGTATCAGACATACAAACAACACAACATAAGCAAGTTTCAGATGGACTGACATTTCCTCAGATGAAACCTGTGAAAAAACTAATGGTGGTGTCCACTTTTAAAAGATTGATAATTCCCTTCATTGAATGCAGAATGCTGTTTTAAAATCTTTCTTGCAAATTGCACTGATTATATTTCAATGATGTAACATTAACAGCATTTAATGCAACCAACTCTGTTCTTAATTTGGTTACACCGTTTATTCTTAAGGCAAGACTTTGTTAGTAGGTCTTATCCCTTTAAGCTCTGAAGGTGTTTTTAAAGATTTCCCATTTCAGAGGCATACCCAAAATCAAAGGCTTATAACTGAAAAAAAAAAAAAAAAAAAAAAAAAAACAAGGAGGGTCAAGTGTTTGGTCTCATTTCAAAGAAAACTTTAAAAAAAAATTAATGGTATAGATTATGATACATTCTGAGACTATCAGACTAAGAAACTGCTGAAAAAAAGAATTTGAGCCAAAAATGTATTTTTATTTTATTTTTGGACATAATATACACTATATTGCCAAAAGTATTCGCTCATCTGCCTTTAGACGCATATGAACTTAAGTGACATCCCATTCTTAATCCATAGGGTTTAATATGACGTCGGCCCACCCTTTGCAGCTATAACAGCTTCAACTCTTCTGGGAAGGCTTTCCACAAGGTTTAGGAGTGTGTTTATGGGAATTTTTGACCATTCTTCCAGAAGTGCATTTGTGAGGTCAGACACTGATGTTGGACGAAAAGGCCTGGCTCGCAGTCTTCGCTCTAATTCATCCCAAAGGTGCTCTATCGGGTTGAGGTCAGGACTCTGTGCAGGCCAGTCAAGTTCTTCCACACCAGACTCGCTCATCCATGTCTTAGGGGCCATCCCCAAACTGTTCCCAAAAAGTTGGGAGCATGGAATTGTCCAAAATCTCTTGGTATGCTGAAGCATTCAGAGTTCCTTTCACTGGAACTAAGGGGCCAAGCCCAGCTCCTGAAAAACAACCCCACACCATAATCCCCCCTCCACCAAACTTCACAGTTGGCACAATGCAGTCAGACAAGTACCGTTCTCCTGGCAACCACCAAACCCAGACTCGTCCATCAGATTGCCAGATGGAGAAGCGTGATTCGTCACTCCAGAGAACGCGTCTCCACTGCTCTAGAGTCCAGTGGCGGCGTGCTTTACACCACTGCATCTGACGCTTTGCATTGCACTTGGTGATGTATGGCTTGGATGCAGCTGCTCGGCCATGGAAACCCATTCCATGAAGCTCTCTACGCACTGTTCTTGAGCTAATCTGAAGGCCACATGAACTTTGGAGGTCTGTAGCGATTGACTCTGCAGAAAGTTGGCGACCTCTGCGCACTATGCGCCTCAGCATCCGCTGACCCCGCTCTGTCATTTTACATGGCCTACCACTTCGTGGCTGAGTTGCTGTCATTCCCAATCGCTTCCACTTTGTTATAATACCACTGACAGTTGACTGTGGAATATTTAGTAGCGAGGAAATTTCACGACTGGACTTGTTGCACAGGTGGCATCCAATCACAGTAACATGCTTGAATTCACTGAGCTCCTGAGAGCGGCCCATTCTTTCACAAATGTTTGTAGAAGCAGTCTGCATGCCTAGGTGCTTCATTTTATACACCTGTGGCCATGGAAGTAATTAGAACACCTGAATTCAATTATTTGGATGGGTGAGCGAATACTTTTGGCAATATAGTGTATCTCTGGGTGTCTGTGGCTCTGAAGAATTGCTTTTGTTCTGCTCCAAATCATGTCAACTGTATCTGAGAAACATTTTGTGTTGATACGACAAAGCAATCAAAATTTATAGCATTAAAAAATATATTTATCATAGTGTCCAAAAACGTCTTCATGTGTCCAAAAGCCTCTCCAAACAAATAAAATATAATCATTGTACATAAGAACTAATTACACATGCAAACACAACAATGACTAAATGTTTGCATAGCATGCAGACATGATTTTAGTAATGAGATTTCACAGAATGCGTTTCATTCTGTGACATTTGAGTCATCATTGAGTCTGTGTCATGTATTTGGCGCCATCTCCTGGTGGCCATATGTAACATTGTGCTTCATGTGGATTATCTAATGATCTATGCATCTGATTACCTTGTGTGTGGACTCGTTAGAAAGAGAATCACCTCCTCTAACTAATGGTATGTCATATTTTATGTTCCATTTATTTTTTGTGAAGGCGACACACAACGTAATGTGCTCCGTTTAGAGTGTTTCTTTACTGAAGAGCCGCTAAGTCAGTTATTCAGATGATGTTCTCTCTCAACAAGTCAGTCTCGGAAAACATGAGCTTATTGATGTAATCCAATTGATCAGCCTACTCCAATGTAAGTTTATGGGATATTGGATGAAAATATTAAGTATGATCTCAACAAGACATGATTTGATGTATCATTCATGTCAGTAGTACAAACGCTGCAGGACGAGTTACACACTGAAGGTTTTTAATAGTGTTAGAGGTTTGTTCAAATCACTAACCCTAAGTATAAGTAATAGTAATAACGATAACTGACAAAGAAAGTGGCAGACTCTACTAGTGTAAACTATGCAGGAAACAGAACAGCCACACGAACAGCGCCACATTCCATTGACCTGCATATTTGCATGTGTTTGTTCCAAACAGCACTGGTCACTATTAGTCGGTTTTGAGCTGGTTTAGGGGGAGAGAGTTCAAGAGAAAAATCACAGGCCAAGAGGGAACTGACAGGACTTCCTTCAGCTCTTATCACAGTACACAGGAGCTTACAGGAACACAGGCACAATGCAGTGAGGGGGAAGCCAGCCCTACATACATACACACACACACACACACACACACACACACACACACACACACACACACACACACACACACACACACACACACAATGAAGAGAGGGTTTTAACTAGCACTGAAACCCACCCAGATACACAAACAAACGAAAGGCAGAACTAAACAAGGAGCTTGAAACGAACACAGATGCACAGAGTCCGAACAAACGTCACAGGTACTAAATGGTCCTAAGTCACAGTTTTTAAACCAAGACGTAACTTGAGCAACTTGTTTTAGTTTCTAACCGAATCATGCAAACAAGCTCAAACGCCAAGCAAACCACACAGTTTGATAATTGTGAGGAAGTATAGAAAAACTGAATGAATTCTGTACAACTGATTTTGTTAAAACTCACTAACAAAAAATGACCATGGTCGTAGGTCTGGATACGGAGCCCCTTAGAGAACAAGGAGGGACTTTACTTTCTAAAATAGTGTTGCGTTCCCTTGCAATACGTTTTGTGTTACCTCTTAATTATTTTGGGATCCCTCACAACAGCTTAAATCATCCCTTATAAAATTAACCATGGTTTTACGATGGTAAATATAGTCAAATTATGGTATTTGTAGTTAAACCCTAACCACAAAATTTTCCAAGGTTTTAACAGTAACCATTTAAACATGAAATATAGTAAAACCATGGTAATAATTCAGGAAAACCAAAACTATGGTAGTAAAAATCATTCTTCCCACAAAAAAACACAAACAATGGATGTACCATGGTTTTAAAAATCTTGGTACATCCATACCGCAAATTAACCATGGTGTTACTATAGTAAAATTAACTATAGTTTTTTTTAGAAGAATTATGATGATTTGAATGACCATAGTTGTATACCATAGGTGTTTTCCTTTATTATTACTGGTTTTACCACAAATATCATGGTTAAAATATGTGGTAAACTGTGGTAAAACCATTTTGTGGTTACTATGGTTTTACTACAAATACTACAGTTCAACCATGGTTAATTTTCTTAAGGGATGGATAAAGGTATTGCAAGGGAACGCAGAATTTTCTGAAAATAAATTCCCTACCTGTCCTCTAAGGGGAGCTGGATGATATAACCCAAAAAGTTATATATTTATATTTTTCAGCCTTTTAACAATATTCGATACACAGTATCTCAATATTTATCCATTTTATTTTAAAAGGCTAATTTTATATTTATTTTTTTATCAGAGGAACCATCATGAATGATCAAAAAGCCATTGAGTCAACTGAAAATGGAAGGACTAAAATATGGTGAATCAATCAAAAATAAATCAATGACTGACTCACAAACAAATGAGTAATTAAAAATAATCAAAGCCACTTTTTCCACTACATGAATACAAGAAATAAAGAATAGATATATACGTATATGTGTCATTGTACCATGGTATTACCCAGGGGCGATTCTATGGTTTCCATCTTAGGGGCCGTTTACACGACAACTTTTTCAACTAAAAACAGAAAACTTTTTATGCATTTTGGCTGTTCGTTTACACGACAACGCCATTTTGGGGCCTGAAAACACAAACGTTTGAAAACAGGTTTCAAAGTGCACGTTTTTGAAAACGATGCCATTATCGTCTCCGTGTAAACATACAAAAACGCGAATTTGTGAAAACGATGACGTCATGCGCACGCGTATTACGTGTTCAGTCTATAGGCATGCGCGCGAGACATTCAAAACTACAATGGCGGACTACAGGACTGTGTTTGTGCTGCTCAAGATTTTGAGTTTATTGATGCTTCTCCAGCAAAGTAATTTAATAATAAAGCAACCTCATCGTCCGTTCAGACAAACTATGCTCGATGCTTTCGCCATCTTCATTGTTTGTATTCACCGCTCTGTGGAAGAATGCTTATGTGCGCAGGCGCGTAGTGTTTCTTTACAAAGTGACATCGCCAACTACTGGCCTGGCATGCATAATACAGCGTTTTTAGTCGTTTTCGCGG
The DNA here is from genome assembly GCF_019703515.2 of Myxocyprinus asiaticus. Lineage (NCBI taxonomy): Eukaryota > Metazoa > Chordata > Actinopteri > Cypriniformes > Catostomidae > Myxocyprinus > Myxocyprinus asiaticus. The sequence continues at coordinate 2,030,302 of NC_059352.1, forward strand.
ATCCGTGTGAACGGGGATCGTTTTGACAACGTTGTCGTCTGTGCGCGAAACTTTTCAAAAACACAAAGGAAAAACTTTTCTGTTTTTAGTACATCGTTATAGTGTAAACGTACCCTAAGTCTTGTATTCCCACTTGAAGAACCATAGACATAGACAAACCATATATTATCGTAACTGTTATTGGCGACATGTTTCATCTGTCCAAATCATTCCTTTTTCGTTCTACATTTATTAACAACAATTATAGCTATATCTAATGCCACAAAAACCTATTGTTACAAAAAATCTCATAGCTAGTTTGGTATGATTTTAATGGAGTCAGTTAAATCTGGATGATGTTTCTCTGTCTGTCTTTTGAATGACCATTTTTCTAAATCACACTTTAAAGCCAGTAGGTGGCAACAAATGAACGTCTTTTATGTGTTTTGAGTGAGTCATTAAACCATTGATAAAGCACAGATTCATTAGTCATAATTCAGATTATACTTTATTAAACTTTGAGTGTCTACAAATCTACTAATAGCCTTCAACAGAGTGTTTAATGTGAGAAACCAATTATATACTTCTTCACAGCCTGCACTCGAATGCTACTGGCTCGTGCTATAGTGAGTCTTTACAGGTGGTAAAAGCCACCAAAATAGTAATGTGCTTCAGTGCTGCTGCTGTTTAAAGAGCTCACAAAGGGTGATTGCACATTTGCGTGCTGATTGCTCTTGTCAAGAGCAATGATGTTGCCCTTCAACTGAGCAGAAGTTAACGGTTAACTGGATACACAAAATTTATTCGAACATAGCACGCAATAAGACAACCTTGAAATTCTGCCCTCAGGTTTGAATTTAAGATTCCTCACAGAAGTATACTGCTAACACACTCAGCAAACGAACTCTCACCTCCTTGTCAGTCTTGAGGAGGCACTCAGACGGCGCACCTCCAAGGCTGTTCCCCAGGGGGCGCACCACCGCGTTTGCCACATCACGACCCACGCCTGCCGGGTAACTGTGCAGCACACTCAGGTGACCCTGATCACTCTGGACCACCAGGTGTAAAGACCGCCACTCAGAGTACATGACTGAGACTTCTGCTGGATCTCACTGCGGCCTGTGGAGAGATGCAAAAGAGAAATGTGTTTAGATGAGGGAAACAGACAGTCAGTTTAACTAGTGAAGCCCTATTAAAAAAAGAAAACAGGGTCTGTTTGCACATACACACAAGCGATGACCAACTATGCAGGACAATGTTTTGACAACACTGATCACCTGACCTGTAATCTGACATGAGGAACTGTGATTCGTTCCAACTATCAACCAGTTAGTTTGATGTAGGGAGTCTAAGGACCAACCTGTCATAACACAGTAGACTACAGAAGATTAATTTAGCAAATTATGGAAAAATCTGTCAACGCTTACAGTATCCAGACGCTGCCCAAAAGTCTCCTGTCCTTTACTAATCTAGAAACAATCTGAACGGCATGCTAATATTAGAACCAAAACTTTAAACATGGAGCAGCGCAAAATAGACATCACAATCATAACACTGTAAATCACAGTTAAAATAATGACTCACTTTTATTAACAATACACTGTAAAAATATGTGGAGATGCACAGCAGAAAAATGTATCATGTTTAATTCATACTAAAAATGAGGTGGATCGATATATCGGTTTTACTGATTAATTGTTTGATAGTTGCTTTTTGGAACTATCGTTATCTTCAAAAATCTATGCAGACAGTTGCAGATAGAGGCAGACCGATAGATCGGTTTTACCGATTAATCAGTGCCAGTAGTTGCTTTTTGGAACTATTGGTTATCTGCAAAAATCTATGCCGATAGTTGCCGATGGAGGTAGACAGATAGATCGGTTTTACCGATTAATCGGTGCTGATAGTTGCTTTTTGGAACTATCGGTTATCTGCAAAAATCTATGCCGATAGTTGCCAATAGAGGTAGACAGATAGATCGGTTTTACCGATTAATCGGTGCCAGTAGTTGCTTTTTGGAACTATCGGTTATCTGCAAAAATCTATGGTTGCCAATAGAGGTGACAGATAGATCGGTTTTACCGATTAATCGGTGCCAGTAGTTGCTTTTTGGAACTATTGGTTATCTGCAAAAATCTATGCCGATAGTTGCCGATGGAGGTAGACAGATAGATCGGTTTTACCGATTAATCGGTGCCAGTAGTTGCTTTTTGGAACTATCGGTTATCTGCAAAAATCTATGCCGATAGTTGCCAATAGAGGTAGACAGATAGATCGGTTTTACTGATTAATCGGTGCTGATAGTTGCTTTTTGGAACTATTGGTTATCTGCAAAAATCTATGGTTGCCAATAGAGGTGACAGATAGATCGGTTTTACCGATTAATCGGTGCCAGTAGTTGCTTTTTGGAACTATTGGTTATCTGCAAAAATCTATGCCGATAGTTGCCGATGGAGGTAGACCGATAGATTGGTTTTACCGATTAATCGGTGCCAGTAGTTGCTTTTTGGAACTATCGGTTATCTGCAAAAATCTATGCCGATAGTTGCCAATAGAGGTAGACAGATAGATCGGTTTTACTGATTAATCGGTGCTGATAGTTGCTTTTTGGAACTATTGGTTATCTGCAAAAATCTATGGTTGCCAATAGAGGTGACAGATAGATCGGTTTTACCGATTAATCGGTGCCAGTAGTTGCTTTTTGGAACTATCGGTTGGTTATCTGCAAAAATGTATGCTTATGGTTGCAGATAGAGGAAGACTGATTAATCGTGCGATAGATGTTTTTTGGAACTATTGGTTTTCTGTAAAAAATCTATGCCGATAGTTGCTGATAGAGGTAGACAGATAAATCGGTTTTACCGATTAATCATGTGATAGTTGCTTTTTGGAACTATCGTTATCTGCAAAAATCAGAGGAAGACCGATTAAACGTGCGATAGTTGCTTTTTGGAACTATTGGTTTTCTGCAAAAATTTATGCTTATGGTTGCCAACAGAGGTAGACAGATAGATCGGTTTTACTGATTAATCAGTGCCAGTAGCTGCTTTTTGGAACTATCGGTTATCTGCAAATATCTATGCTTATGGTTGTCAAAAGAGGTAGACAGATAAATCGGTTTTACCGATTAATCGATGCTGATAGTTGCTTTTTAAAACTATCAGTTATCTGCAGAAATTTATGCCGATAGTTGCAAAGTTTTTTAATTCTTCCGTGCTCCACAGAAAATTGCATTTTAAAATTGAAGCGAGGGTATGCAAAGAAAAATGTGACTATATGAAAACCTCCCTCGTCAGCACAAAATCCACTATCAGCTGACCTCTAGTTGTTTTTTTTTTTAATTCCTCATCAATAAACCTCTCTTTTTCAAGGTAAATCAGTCCACTTGGCGGCCGTTTTTGGAACGTTCTTGGGCAGTTTTGGCAGCTATTTTTCTATGTAAACAAGCGGCATGAAAGTGCAGCTCCTATCTACTTGAATGGGGAAAGACCGAAATCTCCAAAATGGTGGGTCAAGATTACGATAAAAGAACATATTTCAAATAAGCAGTAAAATCTGACAACACTGTGCGGCTTCACTCAAGCGGTTCGGCTTCCCTGGGACTTGGCACTTAAGGGGAATAGTCAGCCGCGACACGTGCTCCAACTCGCACCAAACCCTCCCCGCTTAATGCTTTTTATTAAGCTACCATGTATCATTGTAAATGAAATATAAATATAAAGCGCATATCAATGAAAATGATTGGATTTCATTCTACCTTGTGTTTATTTAATGAAAAACTAATTATTTGTATTTAATGTCTTTAAAATATTGAATCTACTTGGCTACAATGGCTATATGGATGAAATCATGGTTCCTCTGATAAAAAAAAATAATAATATAAACACACATTTGAGCCATTTCAGAGCAAATACACAATTATCGAGATATATATCGAATATCATCAATAGGCTGAAAAACATCGAGATATAATTTTTTAAGACATATTGCCCAGCCCTAGTAGCTGTAATGCATTCCTAAGTAATTGACTATTGTAATTAAATCATTGAAAAAAGTAAAGGAAGGGATTACTCTTTTTTTCTCCCCAATTTGGAATGCCCAATTCCCAATGCACTCATGTGATAGTTGGAACGAATCACAGTTCCTCATGTCCTCATGGTGGCGTAGTGACTCGCCTCAATCCGGGTGGCGGAGGACGAATCTCAGTTGCCTCCGCGTCTGAGATCGTCAATCCGTGCATCTTATCACGTGGCTCGCTGAGCGAGTGTGGAGGCTTCACGCCATCCACTGCGGCACCTACGCACAACTCACCACGCGCCCCACCGAGAGCGAACCACATTATAGCGACCACGAGGAGGTTACCCCATATGACTCTACCCTCCCTAACAACCTGGCCAATTTGGTTGCTTAGGAGACCTGGTTGGAGTCACTCAGCACACCCTGAATTTGAACTCGCGACTCCAGGTGTGGTAGTTAGCGTCTTTACTCGCTGAGCTACCCAGGCCATGAGAAAGAGATTACTCTTAATTTTTCAGTAACTTAATTACAGTTACTTCTGATGTAATTGTGTTAAATACTTTATAGAACAATTCTACATAAAACAATAGTGAATTTAAAATCTAAATTTATCTTCTAATGTTAAAATGTATGTTTTCTAATTTAACGCTGTCCCTTTAAATTCTTTGGCCAGTTCATGAATAATGAATTAGATTTTATATGATTTATTTGAAAGAATTAAAAGAACAGTTTCATATCTATCCTTGTATTTTTCAATCTGGTCGAGATTGAACAGGGTTTTAGACAGTAATTAGTAATAAGTAATGCAATTACTTTTCAGAAAGTACAGTAATCGAATTACACTGTAGAAGATGTAATTAGTAGTTAGTAATTATTAATTACTTTTTTACAGTAACTTACACAACACTGGCTAGTAGTAACACTTTAAGGTATTTAGACAGCATTAGTAGACAGTACACAGAATAGTGGCAATCCCGTGGTAACTTTGTTGAGTACCCTATTAGTGTCCAGAATAAAATATCAAGGTATTCCCATTTTACCATGGTATTTGCATGATACGTTCAGGTACTTCAAAGAATACCGCGGTACTACCAGTACAATGAAATGATTCTTACTTTGAAATGACAGCCAAACGATGAAGTGCAATCGTCAATACCACTCGGAGTTTGTAAAAACTTCATAAAATTAAAGTTCAGTCCATCATTGATCTTGTTTTCCCTTCGACTTCCGTAGCCGTTGTGTTTGTTTTTCTATGTGCTAACTGACAGGTAACGAGTCACTGAAGCATTAAATCCTAATACAACCTTCCACATGCAGATTAACATATATCATTCTGTTTACATGCACAAAAATATAAATTATGTCCATTAAAAAGAACGAGTTATAACGGCAGCAGCTATCGAGCTAAGATAACACGGACTTAAACGGTGTCTATGTTTGAATTGCACTAAAATTCACGATTCTGTCGCTGAAAATCTAAATAGATGACAGCTGTCAGTCAAATGTCACTACTCGTAAACCTCTAATTCTAAGCAAACGAGCATTAATGCCAATATGAGTTCAGATTCGGTGTGGATACACTGTAGCAGGCCGCAATGCGGGATAGTGGATGTGCCTCAAACACTACTGAGCTCCCTAACTAGTCAGCTCACTTGATGTAAAGACTCGCTAGGTTTTAAAACACACTATATAGTCTGCACTGCTTTTTCGTTTTCCTGAAAGACAAATACTGGGTATATTTATTGGGTAAATAAATGTACCCAATTATCACAATTTCCAGATTGAGATGCTGTCTAGAAAGGCAGCACACTCGGTTTTTGAGACGCAGTCAAGGTGACAGTAGCGGACCCACATCATCGTCAATGTGCTACACATATGAACGGATCGCGTTACCTGATTCAGTTCACATACTGTAACAATCAGTCGGACTTTCTGGAAGTTTCGAAGGAACAGCGAGTGTGAACGAGCAGCATGATTGTCCGAAGATCAGATTAGATCAGATCCGCTCCTCCATCATCCGTAGGCAGTGGCTGGTGTGCGCGATCGCTCGTGAGGTCCGATTCGCGAACGAATCGTTCTGTTCAACCGATTGAATTCAGTCGAATCGATTCGCAGAACGTTGGTGATTCATTGCTCAACTGGAAGATGTTCTGTGCGGTGGGTTATATTGCGAGACTAAACGAGACTATATATATATATATATATATATATATATAACTGCTTAATTACCAAAATTGTATAGGGTCAATAAAGATAAAGATATTTAAAAATGTTGCTTTTTTTGCACTTCCATAATCCATATTTTTATGATTATTTCATATCTATATAAGTTTACCTGATATATATTTCTCTGAATTATCAGTATTCCATATGCATATAAACATTCATATTATACATGCTATTTCTGACTCAAAGTGTCACTGATGTGTCAGTGGTCGATTTGATTTACATTTGACATGAAGAAGTAAACTATAGCAAGTTTAACACATGAACAGTGTGCAATTTCAATATTTTTAAATCCTTATCTAGTAGCCTAATCATGAGCAAATATAAAAGATAATCAAAAAGTTCCTTCACCCCCTGTACCTCACCCATTTTCTGGAGTTATGCCCACACTTATTTAGTATTCTATGACCTAAATGGCAAAATTGCAAAAAATAAAAATTACAAATTAAAATATATATATATATGTATATATGGTAACACTTTAAAATAAGGTTCCATTTGTTAACATTAGTTAACATGAACTAACAATGAACAATACTTATTAAGCATTTATTAATCTTAGTTAATGTTAATTTCAACATATACTAATACATATTTAAAATAAAAGGTTGTATTAGTTAAAATTAGTTAATGTACTATGAACTAAGTTGAACTAACAATGAACAATTGTATTTTTATTAACTAACATTAGCAATAAAATGAATGAATAATAAATGATGTAACAAATATATTATTAATTGTTTGTTCATGATACCTAATGCATATATATAACTGCTTAATTACCAAAATTGTATAGGGTCAATAAAGATAAAGATATTTAAAAATGTTGCTTTTTTTGCACTTCCATAAATCATATTTTTATGATTATTTTATGTCTATATAAGTTTACCTGATATATATTTCTCTGAATTATCAGTATTCCATATGCATATAAACATATATATTATGCATGCTATTTCTGACTCAAAGTGTCACTGATGTGTCAGTGGTTCATTTGATTTACATTTGACATTGTTATGTGACGAAGAAGTAAACTATAGCAAGTTTAACACATGAACAGTTTTATTTGGCTTTTGTCATTTGGGTGTATTCCTGAAATGATGTAAGTTGTGTGTCTGTTTAGACTCAAAAATTGCCTGAGAAAATACAGTATGTAGATTATGTGTAGCTCAATGTGTGTTTGACAGCAAGTTGCGTCTCATGAAATTTCAGTGTGGAGGTAATAAATCCTAAATAAATTCTTTATTTGTTGCATCATCTCTTTGAAACATGAAAAATAAAACATCAAAATATAGTCTTTTCTATTATGTTCTAATTGTCTTGAAAATGTTTTGAAAATGTTACTCTATTTGGACATTTTGTGATTGATATACGCGATGTATGTAATAATGTTTGGCAAAACACCCATGCATTTAGGGTTAATACATACACTGGTGCTGAAAGATTAACATAGGTATCATGCATTTACCATGATATTTACAAGGATCTCAAAGATACTACAAAGAATACCATGGAATTACCATTGTGGGTCTACATGTCACATGATAAGTTATGTTTGTTTTTTTGTTTATTTATTTATTTATTTATTATAGTCTTTTTGTTAGTGAAATACCACGCATATATCTCTACAAAGATTATTTATTTATTTATTTATTTATTTATTTATTTATTTATTTTCAAATGAATTGTTCTTATTGAACCGGTTCATATAAGCGAAACGTCCTTATGATCCGATTCGTCAAAATGATTCGGACGTGTCACCGGTTCACCCTCAGGGGCGCAAACACACCCTCATGAGACAAAAGAGACGAGGAGGGGATGACAAAAACATGCAAATATATTTTAGGCATGTGTTGAATGATATTGAGTTGAAGAGAATTAAAATGTTTAGCGGAACGGGTGTTAGTTAATTTGCTCTTGTCAACTCTAATCTCTTATTCGCTCATTTAAATATGTTGAAAACAGCACCCTCTTTTGGAGAAGATATTAATTGCGTCGCTTTACAAGGTTTTATGATTGCAAAATTCATCTACAAGAATTACAACTTCATTTCAAAAACAGAGCCAAAGTTGAAAAATAACTACACTTATTGTTACTACTCTAAAATAATAAATACTAGACCTAATATGTGATCTCCTTCAAAGAGTGTAAGAGGCTTTGAGAAGCTGTCATTTAAAGGGACAGTTCACTAAAAATTCTCTCATCATTTACTCACCCTCATGCCATCCCAAATGTGTATGACTTTTTTTCTTCTGCTGAATACAAACAAAGATTTTAAGAATATTTCAGCTCTGTAGGTCAATACAATGCAACTGAATGGTGACTAGAACTTCAAAAAGCACATACAGGCAGCATAAAAGTAATTCATACAACTCCAGTGGTTTAATCCATGTCTTCAGAAGTGATATGATAGGTGTGGTTGAGAAACATATCAATAGTTAAGTCCCTTTTTACTATAAATTCTACTTCCTGTCCAGTAAGTGGTGATATGCACGAAGAATGCGAATCGGCAAAAACAAAAGAAGAATGTGAAAGTGAAAGTGGAGATTTATGGTAAAAAAGGACTTAAATATTGATCTGTTTCTCACCCACACCTATCATATCATTTCTGAAGACATGGATTAAATCACTGGAGTTGTATGGATTACTTTTATGCTGCATTTATCTGCTTTTTGGAGCTTCAAAGTTCTGGTCATTATTCACTTGCGTTGTATGGACCTACAGAGCTGAAATATTCTTCTAAAAATCATCATTTGTGGTCTGCTGAAGAAAGAAAGATATACACATCTGGGATGGCATGAGGGTGAATAAATGATGAGAGAATTTTCATTTTTGGGTGAACTGTCCCTTTAATGATGGCAGTGGTGGTGAATAATACCAAGTTAAAACATTTTTAGAGTAGAGATGTTAACTGCAATAACTTAAGTAGCCTATTTTGGCAGACATTGTGGTTACCATGGTACATTTTTGTGATTTAGGGAGAATTATGAGATGTAGTATGTTTATTATTATTATTATTATTATTATTATTATTATGGCATTAAGAAAAGTCATTGCATTACACAATGCTGTCCTAGACACCACACAGGACTTATCAGCATGATTCTAAGATGTCGAAATAACCGGCAACATTGCACAACACCTAATATAGCAACCCAAACAGGCACACAATATAAATTATTCAAGAGCAGAGTGCACATGTCTTCTGTATTGAGTTAAACCACCCTCAACTGATCTCTACTGAATACTGTTATGGAAATATCTGATGTCTGATACATATATATATATATATATATATATATATATATATATATATATATATATATAATACTATAGGCTATAAATCTGTGAGTTTTACTTTTTGGAGGTAAATGATCTAAATTGTCTCGATACACTATACACTCGATACAGACTACACTGTTTAAAATATCACAAGGGGAATTTTGTGGGAAGAATATGTCATCACATCATCTCAGGAAAAAGTCAAATGTGCTGGAAAATGTGATGATTTATATGCGAGCATTATCGCATCTTTTGGAGGTTGCCGTGGAAATCCAATCTTTTTGGCAGGGAATTTATTTTGTTAGAGAGAGTATTAGATTTAGATATTTCTAACAGGTCTCTATTTGGGACGTATACCCCTAAATGTTGTTAAAAGGCCACAAAGATATGTTGGAATAATAGCTATGACAAAGAAATCATTACAGCAAAAAAATAGCTACTGTTAAAGATTTTTATTGGGGGTGTTTTATGTAATGAAAGACATGACTGTAATGGAGAATATGGCTTAAATACTGTATGGTCAAAATACTGTACAAATGTGAAAAAATTTACAAAATGGATTGATTGCATGCGTTCATTTGCACTATTTTGTCTTGTAAAACTAAAATTATTATACATTGTATAAGTTTCCTCTTCCTAATTTTGTTTTGTTTATGTTTTATTAATAGTTTGTATATGTATAAAAATATAAAAATGAAATCTTATAGTCAACATCAGTTTCCATCAGCTTTATAATGAGCTCCTGATTGTAAGAAGGCTGTAGTACACTAGATGGCAGCAAGTTCACATTGAAAACACAGACAATATATAAATGCAATTCTGACCAACTGTAGATGATGCTGATTTTTGCATTTGTAATATGACAGAACCAATTATAATATGAAAGCATAATATCATACTACCATACTATTCTTACAGTACTGTATATGCAGTATTTAGTATGTATTCTGTGCATAGTATGCATATTTTTCAATTAGTACCTACAGTAACATAGCCATGTTTTTGGCCCAATGCATAAGTATGGTTCTGCTTGCTAACTAACTAACTAACTAACTAACTAACTAACTAACTAACTAACTAACTAACTGTAATGACAGAATAGAATGTATTTCTATTATTCACTATATAAGCTCTACACAAAACAGCAATTGTTGCTGTGAGGGACATGTTCATTTAAACCTCTCAGTCGAGTCTGAGAATGCAGTGAACAATCGTGCTTCTTTTCAGTGATAAGTGCTGTGCAGAAAACCTTGATTGCAATCTAACAGAGAGTTTGTTCTTTTTTTAATCATAAAACCAAGCCTCTAATTTAATTCAAACCTCTGTGTTTGTGTTCCTGCCTTTAAAAGCAATATAGTACTATAGTGTCTCTCACCATAGTAATGATTCAAATGTGCTTCGTACAGTATAGCTGCTGATTGCTTGAAAACACTTTGTTTGGCACAAAAAGCATGAAGACTGTCAGAGAGGAAAAGCTGTTTTGAAGGTACTTATTTTATTTAAAGTCGTTTTACTATATCATGGTCAAACACAATAGGGCTGATTTTTATTGTTAGCTTGGTGTTTGTTTCCTATTGACCAGTGGGACATTGACCAGGAATGCAAAAACTGATATGGCCTCTGTTACAAAACCTGTTTGTTTTAAGGCATCATGTGCGCTCCTGATGTGAAAGCTACTTCTGCTTCCTCTGAAAATACTTTCTTTTGCATTGTATTGCAAGTATAAATCGCCCTGAAGGCAATCTTAGAATGCATTGTGACAAGCTCAGTAAAAAACAATCCAAGATTGGAGATAAAAGAAGAGAAATGTCAATTATAAATATACTTTATTATATACGTATATATACAGAATATATATATATATATATATATATATATATATATATATATATATATATATATATATATATATATATATATGATTTATTTATTTCTTGTATATATATATATTTATTATTTATTTATGTATACATATATATATATATATATATATATATATATATATATATATATATATATATATATATATATAATTAATTTATTTATAATTTATTTAAAATAATATATATATATATATACATACATACAAGAAATAAATAAATCATATATATATATATATGATTTATTTATTTCTTGTATATATATATTTATTATTTATTTATGTATACATATATATATATATATATATATATATATATATATAATTAATTTATTTATAATTTATTTAAAATAATATATATATATATATATACATACATACAAGAAATAAATAAATCATATATATATATATATATTATTTTAAATAAATTATAAATAAATAAATTATATATATATATATATATATATATGATTTATTTATTTCTTGTATGTATGTATATATATATATATATTATTTTAAATAAATTATAAATAAATTAATTATATATGTATACATAAATAAATAATAAATATACACAAATATATACAAAAATAAATGCATACAAAAAATACATTATATATATATATATATATATATATATATATATATATATATATATATATATATATATATATATATATACAATTTATTTTATTATTTTATTTTATAAACATGCTAATGTAAAACTCGAGTCTCCAGTGACTATGCATGACTAGTGGAAACCCAAACAGAATTTACTCATGCAAAACTCACTGTCATGCTAGGATGTTATGAGTG